>NC_057728.1:68832426-68839369 GCF_004010195.1 Chiloscyllium plagiosum | reverse complement strand
ATGACTCTGTGTCTCCATGACTCTGTCTCAATAGGTCTGTGTCTCGATGACTCGGTCTTTAGGACTCTGTCTCAATGACTCTGTGTCTCCATGACTCTGCATCATGATGAATCGGTTTCTAGGACTCTGTCTCAATGACACTGTGTCTCGATGACATGGTCTCTAGGACTCTGTCTCGATGACTCTGTGTTTCAATGACTCTGTCTCAATGACTCTATGTCTCCATGACTCTGCGTCATGATGAATCGGTTTCTAGGACTCTGTCTCGCTGACTCTGTGTCTCCATGACTCTGCGTCATGATGAATCGGTTTCTAGGACTCTGTCTCAATGACTCTGTGTCTCGATGACACGGTCTCTAGGACTCTCTGTGTCTCGATGACTCTTTGTCTCAATGACTCTGTCTCGATGACTCTGTGTCTCGATGACTCTTTGTCTCAATGACTCTGTCTCAATGATTCTGTGTCTCGATGAATCTGTGCCTCAATGACTCTGTGTCTCGATGACTCTGTGTCTCGATGACTCTTTGTCTCAATGACTCTGTCTCGATGACTCTGTGTCTCGATGGCTCTGTCTCGATGACTCTGTCTCGCTGCCTCTGTGTCTCGATGACTCTGTCTCGATGACTCTGTCTCGCTGACTCTGTGTCTCGATCACTCGGACTCGATGCCTCTGCGTCTCAATGACTCGGTCTCTAGGACTCTGTCTCGATGAATCTGTGTCTCGATGACTCTGTGTCTCGATGACTGTCTCGATAAGTCTGTGTCTCAATGACTCGGTCTTTAGTACTCTGTCTCGATGACTCTGTGTCTCGATGACATGGTCTCTCGGACTCGGTCTCAATGACTCTGTGTTTCAATGACTCTGTCTCAATGACTCTGTGTCTCGAAGACTCAGTCTCTAGGACTCTGTCTCGATGTCTCTATGTCTCAATGACTTTGCGTCTCGATGACTCTGTGTCTCGCTGAGTCTGTGTCTCGATGACTCTGTCTCGATGTCTCTGTCTGTGCCTCAATGACTCTGTGTCTCAATGACTCTGTGTCTCTATGATTCTCCGTCTCAATGACTCTGTGTCTCGATGACTCGGTCTGTAGGACTCTGTCTCGATGTCTCTATGTCTCAACGTCTCTGTGTCTCGATGACTCTGTCTCGACGACTCTGTGTCTCAATGACTCTGTGTCTCGCTGACTCTGTGTCTCGATGAATCTGTGCCTCAATGACTCTGTGTCTCGATGACTCTTTGTCTCAATGACTCTGTCTCGATGACTCTGTGTCTCGATGACTCGGTCTCGATGACTCTGTCTCGCTGACTCTGTGTCTCGATGACTCGGACTCGATGCCTCTGCGTCTCAATGACTCGGTCTCTAGGACTCTGTCTCAATGACTCTGTGTTTCAATGACTCGGTGCCTCAATGACTCTGTGTCTCGATGACTCTTTGTCTCGATGACTCTGTCTCAATGACTCTGTGTCTCGATGACTCGGTCTCAATGACTGTCTCGAAGACTCTGCGTCTCGATGACTCTGTGTCTCCATGACTCTGTCTCAATAAGTCTGCGTCTCGATGATTCGGTCTTTAGGACTCTGTCTCAATGACTCTGTGTCTCCATGACTCTGCATCTCGATGAATCGGTCTCTAGGACTCTGTCTCAATGACTCTGTGTTTCAATGACTCTGTCTCAATGACTCTGTGTCTCGATGACTCGGTCTCTAGGACTCTGTCTCGATGTCTCTATGTCTCAATGACTCTGCGTCTCGATGACTCTGTCTCGATGACTCTGCCTCAAGGACTCTGTGTCTCGATGACTGTGTCTCGCTGAGTCTGTGTCTCAATGACTCTGTCTCAATGACACTGTCTCGAAGATTCTCCATCTTGATGACTCTGTCTCTATGTCTCTGTCTCGAAGACTCTGTGTCTCAATGACTGTGTCTCGATGACTCGGTCTTTAGGACTCGCTCTCAATGACTCTGCGTCTCAATGACTCTGTGTCTCGATGACTCTGTGTCCCGTTGACTCGGTCTCAAAGACTCTGTCTCGATGACTCTGTGTCTTGATGGCTCTGTGCCTCAATGACTCTGTGACTCGATGACTCTGTCTCGAAGGCTCTGTGTCTCAATGACTCTGTGTTTCAATGACTCTGTCTCAATGACTCTGTGTCTCGATGACTCGGACTCGATGGCTCTGTGTCTCGATGACTCGGTCACCAGGACTGTGTCTCGATGACTCTGTGTCTCAATGACTCGGTCTCTAGGACTCTGTCTCGATGCCTCTATGTCTCTGTGTCTCTGTGTCTCGATGACTCTGTCTCAATGACTCTGTCTCGAAGATTCTGCATCTTGATGACTCTGTCTCTATGTCTCTGTCTCGAAGACTCTGTGTCTCAATGACTCTGTCTCGATAAGTCTGTGTCTCGATGACTCGGTCTTTAGGACTCGCTCTCAATGACTCTGCGTCTCAATGACTCTGTGTCTCGATGACTCTGCGTCCCGTTGACTCGGTCTCAAAGACTCTGTCTCGATGACTCTGTGTCTTGATGGCTCTGTGCCTCAATGACTCTGTGACTCGATGACTCTGTCTCGAAGGCTCTGTGTCTCGATGACTCTGCGTTTTGATGACTATGTCTCGATGATGTTGCGTCTCGATGACCCTGTCTCGATGAGTTTGTGTCTTGATCACTCGGTCTCTAGGACTCTGTCTGAATGACTCTGTGTCTCGATGACTCTGTCTCGCTGACTCTGTGTCTCGATGACTCGGACTCAATGACTCTGCGTCTTGATGAATCGGTCTCTACGACTCTGTCTCAATGACTCTGTGTCTCGATGACTCGGTCTCTCCGACTCTGTCTAAATGACTCTGTGTTTCAATGACTCTGTCTCAATGACTCTGTGTCTCGATGACTCGGTCTTGATGACTCTGTCTCGCTGACTCTGTGTCTCGATGACTCTGACTCGATGACTCTGCATCTCGATGACTCGGTCTCTAGGACTCTGTCTCGATGAGTCTGTGTCTCGATGACTCTGTGTCTCGATGACTATGTGTCTCGATGACTCCGTCTCGATGACTCGGTCTCGATGATTCTGTGTCTTGATGACTCAAACTCGATAGCTCTGTGTCTCGATGACTCGGTCTCGAAGACTCCGTCTCGATGACTCTGTCTCGATGAGTCTGTGTCTCGATGACTCTGCGTCTTGATGACTCTATCTCGAAGACTCCGTCTCGATGACCATGTCTCGATGAGTCTGTGTTCGATGACTCGGTCTCTAGGACTCTGTCTCAATGACTCTGCATCTCGATGACTCTGCATCTCAATGACTCTGTGTCTCGAAGATTCTGTGTCTCGATGACTATGTGTCTCGATGACTCCGTCTCGATGACTCTGTGTCTCGATGACTCTTTGTCTCGATGACTTGGACACTAGGACTCTGTCTCGATGTCTCTATGTCTCAATGACTCTGCGTCTCGATGACTCCGTCTTGATGACTCTGTGTCTCTATGACTCTGCGTCTCGATGACTCTGTGTCCCGATGACTCTGTGTCTTGATGACTCAGTCTCAAGGACTCTGTCTCGATGACTCTGTATCTCAATGACTCTTTGTCTCGATGACTCTGTGTCTCGATGACTCTGTCTCGATGACTTTGTCTCGATGATTCTGTGTCTTGATGACTCAGACTCAATGGCTCTGTGTCTTGATGACACGGTCTCTAGGACTCTGTCTCGATGACTCTGCGTCTTGATGACTCTGTCTCGAAGACTCCGTCTCGATGACTCTGTCTTGATGAGTCTGTGTCTCGATGACTCGGTCTCTAGGACTCTGTCTCAATGACTCTGTGTTTCGGTGACTCTGCGTCTCGATGACTCTGTGCCTCGAAGATTCTGTGTCTCGATGACTATGTGTCTCGATGACTCCGTCTTGATGACTCTGTGTCTCGATGACTCTTTGTCTCGATGACTCTGTGTCTCGATGATTCTGTGTCTCGATGACTCTTTGTCTCAATGACTCTGTGTCTCGATGATTCTGTGTCTTGATGACTCTGTGTCTCCATGACTCTGTGTCTCGATGACTATGTCACGAAGACGCTGCGTCTTGATGACTCTGTCTCGATGAGTCTGTGTCTCGAGGACTCTGCGTCTTGATGACTCTGTCTCGAAGGCTCCGTCTCAATCACTCTGTCTCAATGAGTCTGTGTCTCGAGGACTCTGCGTCTTGATGACTCTGTCTCGAAGGCTCCGTCTCGATCACTCTGTCTCAATGAGTCTGTGTCTCGATGACTCCGTCTCTAGGACTCTGTCTCAATGACTCTGTGTCTCGATGACTCGGTATCGATGACTCGGTCTCGAAGATTCTGTGTCTTGATGACTCTGTGTCTCCAAGACTCTGTGTCTCGATGCATATGTCACGAAGACGCTGCGTCTTGATGACTCTGTCTCGATGAGTCTATGTCTCAATGACTCTGCGTCTTGATGACTCTGTCTCGAAGACTCCATCTCGATGACTCTGTCTTGATGAGTCTGTGTCTTGATGACTCTGTGTCTCAATGACTCTTTGTCTCGATGACTCTGAGTCTCGATGACTCTATCTCGATGACTCAGTCTCGATGATTCTGTGTTTTGATGACTCGGTCTCTAGGACTCTGTCTCGATGTCTCTATGTCTCAATGACTCTGTCTCGATGACTCTGTCTCGATGACTCTGTGCCTCAATGACTCTGTGTCTCGATGAGTCTGTGTCTCGATGAATCGGTCTCTCGGACTCTGTCTCAATGACACTGTGTCTCGATGACTCAGTCTCGACGACTCTGTCTCAATGACCCTGTGTTTCAATGACTCTGTCTCAATGACTCTGTGTCTCGATGACTTGGACTCTAAGACTCTGTGTCGATGTCTCTATGTCTCAATGGTTCCGCGTCTCGATGACTCTGTGTCTCGCTGAGTCTGTGTCTCGATGATTCTGTCTCAATGACTCTGTCTCGAAGACTCTGCGTCTCGATGACTCTGTGTCTTGATGACTCTGTCTCGATAAGTCTGTGTCTCGATGACTCTGTCTTTAGGTCTCTGTCTCAATGACTCTGTGTCTCGATGACTCTGCGTCATGATGTCTCGGTGTCTCGAACTCTCTGTGTCTCATTGACAATGTCTCAAAGACGCTGCGTCTCGATGAGTTTGTGCCTTGCTGACCGGTCTCTAGGACTCTGACTGAATGACTCTGTGTCTCGATGACTCTATCTCAATGACTCTGTGCCTCAATGACTCTGTGCCTCAATGACTATGTGTCTCGATGACTCTGTGTCTCGTTGACTCGGTCTGAAAGACTCTGTCTCGTTGACCCTGTGTCTCGATGACTCTGTGTCTCGATGACTCGGACTCGATGACTCTGCATCTCGATGACTCGGTCTCTAGGACTCTATCTCGATGTATCTATGTCTCAATGACTCTGCGTCTTGATGACTCTGTCTCGAAGACTCCACCTCAATGACTCTGTCTCGATGTGTCTGTGTCTCGATGACTCTGTGTCTCGATGACTCCGTCTTGATGACTCTGTGTTTCTATGACTCTGCGTCTCGATGACTCTGTGTCTCGACGATTCGGTCTCGAGGACTCTGTCTCGATGACTCTGTGTCTCGATGACTCTGTGTCTCGATGACTCTTTGTCTCGATGTCTCTGTGTCTCGAAGGTTCTGTGTCTCGATGACTCTGTGTCTCGATGACTCTGTGTCTCGATAACTCGGACTCGATGACTCTGCGTCTCGATGACTCGGTCTCTAGGACTCTGTCTCAATGACTCTGTGTCTCGATGACTCTGTGTCTCGCTGACTCTGTGTCTCGATGACTCGGACTCGATGACTCTGAGTCTCGATGACTCTGTGCCTCAATGACTCTGTGTCTCGATGACTCTGTGTCACGATGACTCTTTGTCTCGATGACTCTTTGTCTCGATGACTCTGTCTCGATGACTCTGTCTCGCTGACGCTGCGTCTCGATGAATCGGTCTCGAAAAGTCTGTGTCTCGATGACTCGGTCTCTAGGACTCTGTCTCAATGACTCTCTGTCTCAATGACTCTGTGTCTCAAAGACTCTGCGTCTCGATGTCTCTGTCTCGAAGACTCTGTGTCTCGATGACTCTGTGCCTCGATGACTGTCTCGATAAGTCTGTGTCTCGATGACTCGGTCTCTAGGACTCTGTCTCAATGACTCTGTGTCTCGATGACACGGTCTCTAGGACTCTGTCTCAATGACTCTGTGTTTCAATGACTCGGTCTCAATGACTCTGTGTCTCAATGACTCGGTCTCTGGGACTCTGTCTCGATGTCTCTACGTCTCAATGACTCTGCGTCCCGATGACTCTATCTCAATGACTCTGTGCCTCAATGACTCTGTGTCTCGATGACTCTGTGTCTCGCTGAGTCTGTGTCTCGATGACTCTGTCTCGATGACTCTGTGTCTCGATGACTCTGTGTCTCGATGACTCTGTCTCGATGACTCTGTGTCTCGATGACTCGGTCTTTAGGACTCTGTCTCAATGACTCTGTGTCTCAATGACTCTGTGTCTCGATGGTTCTGTGTCTCGATGGTTCTGCGTCATGATGACTCGGTGTCTCGAACTCTCTGTGTCTCAATGACATTTTGTCTCGATGACAATGTCTCGAAGACGCTGCGTCTCGATGAGTTTGTGTCTTGATGACTCGGTCTCTAGGACTCTGTCTGAATGACTCTGTGTCTCGATGACTCTATCTCAATGTCTCTGTGTCTTGATGACTCTGTCTTGATGACTCTGTGTCATGGTAGTAGTCATGGGCGATTTCAACATCCCAAATATTGATTGGAAGCTCTTTAGATCACGTAGATTGGATGGGGCGGTGTTTGTGCAGTGTGTCCAGGAAGCTTTTCTAACTCAGTATGTAGATTGTCCGACCAGAGGGGAGGCCATTTTGGATTTGGTACTCGGTAA
>NC_057728.1:68824711-68830167 GCF_004010195.1 Chiloscyllium plagiosum | reverse complement strand
CAGAGAGTGGTGGTAGATTGTAAATATTCAGCCTGGAGCCCAGTTACAAGTGGAGTTCCGCAGGGATCAGTTCTGGGTCCTCTGCTGTTTGTAATTTTTATTAATGACTTAGATGAGGGGGTCGAAGGGTGGGTCGGTAAATTTGCAGATGATACGAAGATCGGTGGAGTTGTGGACAGTGAGGAGGGCTGTTGTTGGCTGCAGAGGGACTTAGATATGATGCAGAGCTGGGCTGAGGAGTGGCAGATGGAGTTCAACCCTGCCAAGTGTGAGGTTGTCCATTTTGGAAGAACAAATAAGAATGCGGAATACAGGGTTAATGGTAGGGTTCTTAGTCAGGTGGAGGAACAGAGGGATCTTGGGGTCTATGTACATAGATCTTTGAAGGTTGCCACTCAGGTGGATAGAGTTTGTAAGAAGGCCTATGGAGTATTATCGTTCATTAGCAGAGGGATTGAATTCAAGAGTCGTGAAGTGATGTTGCAGCTGTACAGGACTTTGGTTAGGCCACAGTTGGAGTACTGTGTGCAGTTCTGATCGCCTCACTTTAGGAGAGATGTGGAAGCTTTGGAGAGGGTGCAGAGAAGATTTACCAGGATGTTGTCTGGAATGGAGAATAGGTCGTACGAGCTTAGGTTAAGAGTGCTAGGCCTTTTCTCGTTGGAACGGTGAGACTTGATAGAGGTGACTTGATAGAGGTATATAAGATGATCAGAGGAATAGATAGAGTAGACAGTCAGAATCTTTTTCCCCGGGTACAACAGAATGTTACAAGGGGATATAAATTTAAGGTGAAGGGTGGAAGGTATAGGGGAGATGTCAGGGGTGGGTTCTTTACCCAGAGAGTGGTGGGGGCATGGAATGCGCTGCCTGTGGGAGTGGTAGAGTCAGAATCTTTGGCGACCTTTAAGCAGCAATTGGATAGGTACATGGATGGGAGCTTAAGCTAGGACAAATGTTTGGCACAACATCGTGGGCCGAAGGGCCTGTTCTGTGCTGTATTGTTCTATGTTCTATGTTCTATGACACGGTCTCTAGGACTCTGTCTCAATGACTCTCTGTCTCGATGACTCTGTGCCTCAATGACTCTGTGTCTCGATGACTCTGTGTCTCGATGACTCGGACTCGATGACACTGCGTCTCGATGACTCTTGTCTCAATGACTCTGTGTCTCGATGACTCTGTGCCTCAATGACTCTGTGTCTCGATGACTCTGTCTCAAAGACTCTGTCTCGATGACTCTGTGTCTCGATGACTCGGACTCGATGACTCTGTCTCGATGACTCTGTCTCGAAGACTCTGTGTATCAATGACTCAGTGTCTCGATGACTCTGTCTCGAAGACTCTGCGTCTCGATGACTCTGTCTCGATGACTCTGTCTCGAAGACTCTGTGTATCAATGACTCAGTGTCTCGATGACTCTGTCTCGATAAGTCTGTGTCTCGATGACTCTGTCTCAATGACTCTGTCTCAATGACTCTGTGTCTCAATGACTCTGTGTCTCCATGAATCTGCGTCATGATGACTCGGTCTCTAGGACTCTGTCTCAATGACTCTGTGTCTCGATGACACGGTCTCTAGGACTCTGTCTCAATGACTCTGTGTTTCAATGAATCGGTCTCAATGACTCTGTGTCTCGATGACTCGGTCTCCAGGACTCTGTCTCGATGTCTCTATGTCTCAATGACTCTGCGTCTCGATGACTCTGTCTCGATGACTCTGCCTCAAGGACTCTGTGTCTCGATGACTCTGTGTCTCGCTGAGTCTGTGTCTCGATGACTCTGTCTCAATGACTCTGTATCTCAATGACTCTGTCTCGATTACTCTGAGCCTCAATGACCCTGTGTCTCGATGACTCTGTGTCTCGCTGAGTCTGTGTCTCGATGACTCTGTCTCAATGACTCTGTATCTCAATGACTCTGTCTCGATTACTCTGAGCCTCAATGACCCTGTGTCTCGATGACTCTGTGTCTCGCTGAGTCTGTGTCTCGATGACTCTGTCTCAATGACTCTGTATCTCAATGACTCTGTCTCGATTACTCTGAGCCTCAATGACCCTGTGTCTCGATGACTCTGTGTCTCGCTGAGTCTGTGTCTCGATGACTCTGTCTCAATGACTCTGTATCTCAATGACTCTGTCTCGATTACTCTGAGCCTCAATGACCCTGTGTCTCGATGACTCTGTGTCTCGCTGAGTCTGTGTCTCGATGACTCTGTCTCAATGACTCTGTATCTCAATGACTCTGTCTCGATTACTCTGAGCCTCAATGACCCTGTGTCTCGATGACTCTGTGTCTCGCTGAGTCTGTGTCTCGATGACTCTGTCTCAATGACTCTGTATCTCAATGACTCTGTCTCGATTACTCTGAGCCTCAATGACCCTGTGTCTCGATGACTCTGTGTCTCGCTGAGTCTGTGTCTCGATGACTCTGTCTCGATGTCTCTGTCTCGATGTCTCTGTCTCGCAGACTCTGTGTCTCAATGACTCTGTGTCTCGATGACTCTTTGTCTCAATGACTCTGTGTCTCGATGTCTCTGCGTCTCGATGACTCTGTCTCGATGACTCTGCCTCAATGACTCTGTGTCTCGATGACTGTGTCTCGCTGAGTCTGTGTCTCGATGACTCTGTCTCGATGTCTCTGTCTCGATGTCTCTGTCTCGAAGACTCTGTGTCTCAATGACTCTGTGTCTCGATAACTCTGCGTCATGATGACTCGGAGTCTCGAACTCTATGTGTCTCAATGACACTTTGTCTCAATGACAATGTCTCGAAGACGCTGCGTCCCGATGAGTCTGTGTCTTGATGACTCGGTCTCTAGGACTCTGTCTGAATGACTCTGCGTCTTGATGACTCTGTGTCTCAATGACTCTGTGCCTCAATGGCTCTGTGTCTCGATGACTCTGTCTCGATGTCTCTGTCTCGAAGACTCTGTGCCTCGATGACTCTCTGTCTCCATGACTCTGTCTCGATAAGTCTGTGTCTCGATGACTCGGTCTTTAGGACTCTGTCTCAATGACTCTGTGTCTCAATGACACGGTCTCTAGGACTCTGTCTCAATGACTCTGTGTCTCGCTGAGTCTGTGTCTCGATGACACTGCCTCAATGACTCTGTCTCGAAGACTCTGCATCGCGATGACTCCGTCTCGATGTCTCTGTCTCGAAGACTCTGTGCCTCAATAACTCTGTGTCTCGTTGACTCGGTTTCAAAGACTCTGTCTCGATGACTCCGTGTCTCGATGAATTTGTGCCTCAATGACTCTGTGTCTCGATGACTCTTTGTCTCAATGACTCTGTGTCTCGATGACTCGGTCTCTAGGACTGTGTCTCGATGTCTCTATGTCTCGATGATTCTGTCTCGATGACTCTGTCTCGATGACTCTGTGCCTCAATGACTCTGTGTCTCGATGACTCTGTCTCGATGACTCTGTGCCTCAATGATAAAGACCGAGTCATCAAGACACAGACTTATCGAGACAGAGTCAGCGAGACACAGAGTCATCGAGACGCAGAGTCTCCGAGAAAGAGTCATTGAGACAGTCATCGAGACACAGACCCAGCGAGACACAGAGTCATCGAGACACAGGGTCATTGAGGCTCAGAGTAATCGAGACAGAGTCATTGAGATACAGAGTCATTGAGACAGAGTCATCTGACTCTGTGTCTCGATGACTCTGCGTCTCAATGGCTCTGTGTCTCACTGACTCTGTGTCTCGATGAATCTGTCTCAATGACTCTGCGTCTCGCTGACTCTGTGTCTCGATGACTCGGTGTCTCGATGACTCTGTCTCAATGACTCTGTCTCAATGACTCTGTGTCTCGATGACTTGGACACTAGGACTCTGTCTCGATGTCTCTATGTCTCAATGACTCTGATTCTTGATGACTCTGTCTCGATGACTCTGTGCCTCAATGACTCTGTGTCTCGATGACTCTGTGTCTCGATGACATGGTCTCAATGACTCTGTGTTCCAATGACTCTGTCTCAATGACTCTGTGTCTCAATGACTCGGTCTCTAGGACTGTGTCTCGATGTCTCTATGTCTCGATGACTCTGTCTCGAAGACTCTGTGCCTCAATGACTCTGTGTCTCGATGACTCTGTGTCTCGATTAATTTCTGCCTCAATGACTCTGTGTCTCGATGACTCTGTCTCGATGACTCGGTCTCCTTTGTCTCAATGACTCTGTCTCGATGACTCTGTGTCTCGATGACTCTGTCTCGATGACTCTGTGTCTCGATCACTCGGACTCGATGCCTCTGCGTCTCAATGACTCGGTCTCTAGGACTCTGTCTCAATGACTCTGTGTCTCGATGACTCTGTGTCTCGATGACTCTGTCTCTCGATGACACTTTGTCTCAATGACTCTGTGTCTCGATGACTCTGTGTCTCGATGAATCCGTGCCTCAATGACTCTGTGTCTCGATGACTCTTTGTCTCAATGACTCTGTCTCGATGACTCTGGGTCTCGATGACTCTGTCTCGATGACTCTGTCTCTCGATGACTCTGTGTCTCGATGAGTCTGTGTCTCGATGACTCTGTGTCTTGATGACTCAGACTCGATGGCTCTGTGTCTCGATGACTCGGTCTCTAGGACTCTGTCTCGATGACTCTGTGCCTCGATGACTCGGTCTCAATGACTCTGTCTCGATGTCATTGTATCTCGATGACTCTGTCTCTCGATGACTCTGTCTCGATGGCTCTGTCTCTCGATGATTCAGTGTCTTGATGACTCTGTGTCTCGATGACTCTGTGTCTCGATGACTCTGTCTCAATGACTCTGTGCCTCAATGACTCTGTGTCTCGATGACTCTGTGTCTCGATAACTCAGTGTCTCAATCACTCTGCATCTCGATGACTCTGTGTCTCGATGACTCTGTGTCTCGATGATTCGGTCTCGATGATTCTGTTTATCGATGACTCTGTGTCTCAATGACTCTGTGTCTCGATGACTCTGCGTCTCGATAACTATGTCTCGAAGACTCCGTCTTGATGACTCTGTCTCGATTACTCTGTGTCTTGATGACTCCATCTCTAGGACTCTGTCTCAATGACTCTGCGTCTCAATGACTCTGCGTCTCGATGACTCTGTGTCTCAAAGATTCTGTGTCTCAATGACTCTGTTTCAATGACTCTGTGTCTCGATGACTCTGTGCCTCAATGACTCTGTGTCTCGATGACTCGGACTCGATTACTCAGCATCTCGATGACTTGGTCTCTAGGACTCTGTCTTGATGTCTCTATGTCTCAATGACTCTGCGTCTTGATGACTCTGTCTCGATGACTCCGTCTCGATGACTCTGTCTCGATGAGTCTGTGTTTCGATGACTCTGTGTCGCGATGACTCTCTGTCTCAATGACTCCGTCTTGATGACTCTGTGTCTCTATGACTCTGCGTCTCGATGACTCTGTGTCTCGCTGACTCTGTCACTCGATGACTCTGTGTCTCGATGACTC
>NC_057728.1:68821196-68824123 GCF_004010195.1 Chiloscyllium plagiosum | reverse complement strand
TGTCTCGATGTCTCTGTATCTCGATGACTCTGTCTCGATGACTCTGTCTCTCGATGACTCTGTGTCTCGATGACTCTGCGTCTCGATGACTCTGTGTCTCGATGACTCTTTGTCTCAATGACTCTTTGTCTCGATGACTCTGTGTCTCGATGACTCTGTCTCGATGACTCTGTGTCTCGATGAATTTGTGCCTCAATGACTCTGTGCCTTGATGACTCTGTGTCTTGATGACACTGTCTCGATGACTCTGTCTCTCAATGACTCTGAGTCTCAATGACACTGTGTCTCAATGACTCTGTGTCTCGATGACTCGGTCTCTAAGACTCTGTCTCGATGACTCTTTGTCTTGATGACTCTTTGTCTCGATAACTCTTTGTCTCGATGACTCTGTGTCTCAATGACGCTGTGCCTCAATGACTCTGTGTCTCGATGAGTCTCTGTCTCGATGACTCTGTGTCTTGATGACTCGGTCTCGATGACTCTGTCTCGATGACTATGCGTCTTGATGACTCTGTGCCTCAATGACTCGGTCTCGATGACTCTGTCTCGATGACTCTGTGTCTCGATGACTCTGTGTCTCGATGACTCTGCGTCTCGATGACTCTGTGTCTCGAAGATTCTGTGTCTTGATGACTCTGTCTCAATTTTCTGTCTCAATGACTCTGTCTCGATGACTCTGTTCTCGATGACTCTGTGTCTTGATGACTCTGTCTCAATTTTCTGTCTCGATGACTCTGTCTCGATGACTCTTTGTCTCGATGACTCTGTGCCTCAATGACTCTGTGTCTCGATGACTCTTTGTCTCAATTTTCTGTCTCGATGACTCTGTCTCGATGACTCTGTGTCTCGATGACTCGGACTCGATGGCTCTGTGTCTCGATGACTCTGTGTCTCGATGACTCTGTGCCTCAATGACTCTGTGTCTCAATGACTCTTTGTCTCAATTTTCTGTCTCGATGACTCTGTCTCGATGACTCTGTGTCTCGATGACTCTGTGTCTCGATGACTCGGACTCGATGGCTCTGTGTCTCGATGACTCTGTGTCTCGATGACTCGGTCTCGATGGCTCTGTGTCTCGATGACTCTGTGTCTCGATGACTCGGTCTCTAGGACTCTGTCTCAATGACTCTGTGTCTCCATGACTCTGTGTCTCAATGACTCTGTACCTCAATGACTCTGTCTCGATGACTCTGTGTTTCGATGACTCTGTCTCGATGACTCTGTGTCTTGATGACTCTGTGCCTCAATTACTCTGTGTCTCGATGACTCTGTGTCTCGATGACTCTGTCTCGATGACTCTGTGTCTCAATGACTCTGTGTCTCGATGACTCTGCGTCTCGATGACTCTGTGTCTCGATGACTCTTTGTCTCGATGACTCTGTGTCTCGATGACTCTGTGTCTCGAAGATGCTGCGTCTCGATGACTCTTTGTCTCGATGAGTCTGTGTCTCGATGCCATCTGCGTCTCAATGTCTCTGTCTCGATGACTCTGTGTCTCAATGACTCTGCATCGCAATGACTCTGTGTCTCAATGACTCTGCGTCACAATGACTCTGTGTCTTGATGACTCTGTGTATCAATGACTCTGTATCTCAATGACTCTGTGTCATGATGACTCTGTCTCGATGATTCCGTGTCTCTATGACTCTATCTCCACGAGTTTGTGTCTCGATGACTCTGAGCAAATGGCTGAGAGAAAATAAGAACAGCTGTAGGGCAAAGTGGATACTTTTAGATCAAAGAAATTAGCATAATTACAATGGATAGATGGAAATCTATAGCAGTTTTATCAAAAGGAGTACTCAGAAGAAAATCGGAGGCTGGAATTGACCAAGTGAGATATCAAAGGGCTTGCACAAAACTGGAATCAATGGCTATCAGGGCAAACTCTGCCCTCGCAGGAATCATACCTAGCAGAAAGGAAAATGGTCGTGGTTGTTGGAGGTCAGTCCCCTCAGCTTCAGGACATCATTGCAGGAGTTCCGCAGGCTGATGTCCTAAGCCATCTTCAGCTTCTTTCAATGACCTTCCCTCCATCATAAGGTAAGAAGTGTGGATGTTTGCTGATGATTACCTATGTTCAGCATTATTTACAATTCTTCAGATACTGAAGCAGTCAGTTCAAATGCAAAAAGATCTGGACATATCCAGGCTAAGGCTGACAATTCTCATGGAACATGTATGCTCCACAAATGCCAGGCAATGACCATCACCAATAAGAAACAATGGTGATCACTGAATACCCCATTATCAACATCAAACAATCAAAAGTTGACCAGAAGCTCAACGGGACCAGCCACATAAACATAGTGGATACAAGAGCAGTTCAGAGACTGGGAATACTGCGGCAAGCAAATGATATCTTGATTCCATAAAACCTGTCCACTATCTCCAAGGCACAAGTTAGGAGTGTGATGGAGTACTCCCCACTTACCTGGATAGGTGCAGCTCCAACAACACTCAAGAAGCTTGTCACCATTCAGGGCAAAGCACTCACTTGATTGGCACCATATCTGCAAGCATTCACTCCCTCCACCACTGATATTCAGTAGTTGCAGTGTGTACACTCTAAGGTGCATTGCAGAAATTCACCAAAAATCCTCAGGGAGTACTTTCCAAGCCCATGACCACTTCCATCTCAAAAACATTGGAACACCACCACCTGTAAGTTCCCCTCCAAGCCACCCACTGTCCTGACTTGGAAATTAGATTAGATTACATTACAGTGTGGAAACAGGCCCTTCGGCCCAACAAGTCCACACCGACCCGCCGAAGCGAAACCCACCCATACCCCTACATTTACCCCTTTACCTAACACTACGGGCAATTTAGCATGGCCAATTCACCTGACCCTGCACATCTTTGGACAGTGGGAGGAAACCGGAGCACCCGGAGGAAACCGGAGCACCCGGAGGAAACCCACGCAG
>NC_057728.1:68817596-68820373 GCF_004010195.1 Chiloscyllium plagiosum | reverse complement strand
TGGCGTTTCGTGGCTAGTTGATGTTCGTGGATGCGGATCGTTAGTTGTCTTCCTGTTTGTCCTATATAGTGTTTTGTGCAGTCCTTGCATGGGATTTTGTACACTACATTAGTTTTGCTCATGCTGCGTAACGGGTCCTTCGTTCTGGTGAGTTGTTGTCTGAGGGTGGCTGTTGGTTTGTGTGCTGTTATAAGGCCTAGGGGTCGCAGTAGTCTGGCTGTCAGTTCTGAAATGCTCCTGATGTATGGTAGTGTGGCTAATCCTTTGGGTTGCGGCATGTCCTCGTTCCGTTCACAACTTTCCATCAACAAACACATCGACCTGGACCCAATATACCGGCCACTGCAGCGGACAGCTGAAACTGACAACCGGAAGCGGCAGGGACAGGCCACTACAAATGCCGGAGGAAAAACCACAGAAGCGCTTCACAGGAGGCTCCCAAGCACTGAGGATGTCACCTAGACAGGGGACGAAACGTTTGCAACAAAAATTTCCAGCTCGGCGAACAGAACCACAACAACGAGCACCCGAGCTACAAATCTTCACCCAAACTTTGAACTCTGTTACTCTGTGATTCCTAGTGTCTTACCATTCGTTGTGTAATCCCCTATCTTTTTACTTAGAGTAGAGTCATATGATATGTCAATAGGCCCTTCGATCCACCTAGTCCACTCTGATTATGTTCCCGAACTAAACCAGTCTCACCTGCATGTGTTTGGCCCATATTCCTCTAAACCTTCATATACTTATCCAAATGTCTTTTAAACATAACTGTAGCCACATCCACCACTTCCTCTGGAAGTTTATTCCACACACTAAGCAGCCGCTGTGGAAAAAGGCCACCCTTCATGTCATTTTTAAATCTTTCTCCTCTCACCTTATAAATATGCCCCCATGTTTTAAGCTCCACCATCTTAGGGAAATGATCTTTGCTATTCACCTTAATTATGCCCCTCATGATTTTATAGCCGTCGATGAGGTCACCCATCAACATCCTACGGCCCAATGAAAAAAGTCCCAAACTAATCCTATTTTCCAGCACTTGGCCCATAGCATTGTGTGCCTTGGCATCACAAGTACATACCTCAATACTTTTTTAAATGTTATGAAGTTTCCTACCTCTACCATCCTTACAGGCAGTGATATCCAGATATGCACCATGCTTGGGTGAAGAAATTTTGCAACACATCTCCTGCACCTTATTTTAAATTTATGCCCCCTCATCACTAAATCCTCCATCACAGGGAAAAGTTTCTGTCTTCTATCTATGTGCCTCAAAATTTTATATATCGCAATCATGTCACCTCTCAATATCCTGTGCTCCAAGGGAAACAAGTACAGTCTATCCAATCTCTCTTTTTAGCCCAGGCAACATCCTGGTAAGCCTCCCTGCACCCTCTCCAATGCTGTCATATCCTTCCCTTAATGTGGATTTCAGGACTGCACATGATACTCAAGCTGTGGTCTAACCAACATGGGTGACATGGTGGCACAGTGATTAGCACTGCTGCCTCACAATGCAAGAGAGCCAGATTCAATTCCTACCTCAGGCGACTGACTGTGTGGAGTTTGCACATTCTCCCAGTGTCTGTGTGGGTTTCCTCCGGGTGCTCCGGTTTCCTCCCACAGTCAAAAAATGTGCAGGTTAGGTGAATTGGCCATGCTAAATTGTCCGTAGTGTTAGGTGAAGGGGTAAATGTAGGGGAATGGGTCTGGGTGGGTTGTGCTTCGGCGGTTCAGTGTGGAATTGTTGGGACGAAGGGCCTGTTTCCACACTGTAAGTAATCTAATCTAAAATATAGCAGTTCCATCATAATCTCTCTGCCCTTAAACTCTTTACCTTGGTGAATAAATACAATACAAAAGACTTTATCCATCTATCCTGATACCTGAAGGTGCTGGTTCACATGCAGTCCAAGATCTCTCTGAAGCTTCCCAGGGTCCCACTGTTTCTCAGGTATTCCTTTGCCTTGTTACTCCTTCGCAAGTGCATCACCTCACATTTATCTGAATCAAATTTTATTTGCCACTGATCAGCCCATCTGACCAATTCATCTATATCCTCTTGTTGGGATTAGAGTGGTGCTGAAAAAGCACAGCAGGTCAGGCAGCATCCAAGGAGTAGGAAAATCGACGTTTCGGGCAAAAGCCCTTCATCAGGACTCTTGTTCTAAGGTACCATTCCACTAATTTTTGTATCATCTGTCATTCCTCCTTATTGTTGTCTCAGGTTCCCTGATCAAAATTGTAATGCCTCCTCCTCTTTTACCCAACTTCCCTGTCTTGACTGAAGACCCAGTATCCTCGAAGATCTAATAGGAATTATGTACAGACCTCCTAGTAATAGTCAGAACATGGTGCAGAAAATGCATGTGAGAAAGGCACTATTACAATAATCATGGAGGACTTCAATATGCAGGTGGATAAGGAAGATTAGATTGCTAGCAGACACCAAGATATAATGGGGCCTTCAAGAAAAGTAGGGTTGCGGCAGACCACGATAAAATAACATTCACAATCACTCAAAAATCACCTAAAAGACTAACACAAACTATAGCACATTGTGAATAAAGATTTATATCATATTTATTAACAAAAGAAAAATAAAGTTAACACCTTACATTGAACAATTATTCTGGATCAGTGGTGCTGGAAGAGCACAGCAATTCGGGCAGCATCCGAGGACCGGCAAAATCGACGTTTCGGGCAAAAGCCCTTCATCAGGAATAAAGGCAGAGAGCCTGAAGCGTGGAGAGATAAGCTAGAGGAGGGTGGGG
>NC_057728.1:68802219-68816947 GCF_004010195.1 Chiloscyllium plagiosum | reverse complement strand
TGGGGGGCATCTTTAACCACGTGGGAAGGGAAATTGCGGTCTTTAAAGAAGGAGGCCATCTGGTGTGTTCTATGGTGGAACCGCTCCTCCTGGGAGCAGATACGGCGGAGGCGGAGGAATTGGGGATACGGGATGGCATTTTTGCAAGAGGTAGGGTGGGAAGAGGTGTAATCCAGGTAGCTGTGGGAGTCGGTGGGTTTGTAGAAAATGTCAGTGTCAAGTCGGTCATCACTGATGGAGATGGGGAGGTCCAGGAGGGGGAGGGAGGTGTCAGAGATGGTCCAGGTAAATTTAAGGTCAGGGTGGAATGTGTTGGTGAAGTTGATGAATTGCTCAACCTCCTCGCGGGAGCACGAGGTGGCGCCAATGCAGTCATCAATGTTGCGGAGGAAGAGGTGGGGAGTGGTGTCGGTGTAATTACGGAAGATCAACTGCTCTACGTATCCAACAAAGAGACAGGCATAGCTGGGGCCCATACGTGTGCCCATGGCTACCCCTTTGGTCTGGAGGAAGTGGGAGGATTCAAAGGAGAAATTGTTAAGGGTGAGGACCAGTTCGGCCAAACGAATGAGAGTGTCGGTGCAGGGACAAAGGGTGACCATCATTACCACCTTCAGTCGCGGTTGTGGTGCAGAAGTGGGTGGCTGTGGTTGATTGTCTTCTGACTGTTTCTTGGGAGTTGGTTTAGATTGTGTGATATGCATGTACGAGAACAAATTAGAAAGGCAAATTGTATGTATAAGAGTAATGCAGTCCTGCAAGAATTATACAGGGCTTATACAGGAATTATGCAAGAATATTCTTGACTCAGGGGGAGATCAATGAATGCTCATTAGTTTAATTTTGGAGATGAAGCTGCTCAATGTACAGTACTGTACCCTCTCACATACTCTGATGGCAGCTGATATTGGTGCATGTACAGAACAAAGCATGCGAGACAATTACTGCTGCAATCGTGCTACTGCGAACAGAGATAAGTGTTCTTGAAAATACCGTTTCCTAATTCTTCAGTGACATTATAGCCAAATCATGCTGCCAAAACATGTTTTGTACGAGAACTACCTGTAGAGATCAAATCAATGATCAGTTAAATCATATTAATACTGGCAAGGCAGATGATGAATGAAATGGACCTTGATCTTTTTTGCCGAAATATTCCTATGTAGTGTATTTTGAGAATCTCTTTACAAAGTATAAGTTTTCTAAAAGAATTGTCACTTTAAATACACCAATTAGCTGGTTAAACTTTTGTGATCCAACCAATGAATCAACAGTTCCAGATGTTCAAAGTTATGCAGTCCAATATTCAGAAGATGTATATAAGAGAAAGTAAATGAGTCTGTCAAAGATGAAAGGAATGAACGTAATCCTCTTGGTGTGTAAAATAGCCTTTTTAAGTGAAACAAATCAGAAATTGCTGGAGAAACTGTTGTGGTAAGTAGGTAAGTGCTGAATTTTGCTTGTTGTATTCTTTAGACTCAGTTTTTTTAAACATTGGATAGGTATATGGAGGATAGTGGGTTAGTATAGGTTAGGTGGGCTTGGATCGGCTCAACATCGAGGGCCAAAGGGCCTGTACTGCGCTGTATTCTTCTATCTATGTCTATGTAGGTCTTCCAGTATCTGTGGAGAGAAGGCAGAATTAACATTTCCAGTGAACTTTCTTCAGAACTGATGGCAGCTAGGAAAGGATGGTATAAGAGAGCTTAAGGTGATTGACTTTACTGTGCAATTTGAGAGGGAGAAGATAGAATCAGAGGTAAGGTCTTATAGCTAAATAAAGGCAACTACAGAAGCATGAAAGAGGAGCTGGGTAGAATTCACTGGGAGAGGAGCCTAGCAGGAAGGACAGTGGAACAGCAATGGCAGGGGTTTCTGGGAGTACTTTGGAGACACAGCAGGGATTCATCCCGAGGAAAAAGAAGCATGGTACAGGGAGGATGAGGCAGCCCTGGCCGACAGGGAAGTCAGGGATAACATAAAAGCAAAAGAGAAAATCATACAATGTGGTGAAGGGCAATGGGAAACTAGAGGCTTGGGAAGCTTACAAAGATCAACAGAGGGTAACAAAAAAGAAATAAGGACGCAGAAGATTAAATATGAGGGTAAGCTAGCCAGTCACGTAAAGGACGACTGTAAGAGTGTTTTTAGATATATGAGGACGAAAGAGAGGCAAACGTGGACATTGGGCCACTGGAAAATTACACTGGAGAGATAGTGGTGGGGAACAAGGAAATAGCTGAGGAATTGAATAATTACTTCATGTCAGCCTTCACAGTGGAAGACACGAGTAACGGTCCAAAAGTTCAAGAGGTCAGTATAGTGGCCATCTCCATGGAGAAGGAGCTAGAAAAACTGAATGGCCTGAAGGTGGATAAGTCACCTGGACCAGCTAGATTACACCCTGAATTCTAAGGGAGATGGCTGAAGAGATAGCTTTAGCAGTGATCTTACAGTAACCACTAGAATCAGGGAGGGTCCCAGGGAAGTGCAAAATCATTCACGTTACATCCCTGTTTAAAAAGGGAGTAAGGCAAAAGATGGAAAATTGCAGACTGATTAGCCTAACCTCGGTCGTGGGTAGGTTCCTGGAATCCACTGTGAAGGATGAAATTTCTGAATATCTGGAAATGCATGGTAAAATATGGCAAAGTCAGTCCGGTTTCATTGAAGAGAAGTCACGCCTGACAGATCTGCTAGATTTCTTTGAGGAAGTAATGAGCAGGTTAGGCCAAGGATAATCAATAGATGTTACCTACCTGGACTTCAAGAAGGCCTTTAACAAGGTGCCACACAGGAGACTAATGAGTAAGATAATGGCCTGTGGTGTAAGAGGCAAGGTCCTAACATGGATAGAAGCTTGGCTGTTTAACAGAAAGCAGCCAGTGGGAATAAAAAAGTCCTTCTAAGGATGGCAGCTGGTGACAAAGTAGTGTTCTTCAAGGTTCAGTGTTGGGGCCACCACTTATCACTTTATAAATTAATGATACAGATGCAGAAACTGAGGGCATTCTGGCTAAGTTTGCAGACAGTACAAATATAGAGAGAGGGACAGGTAGAATTGAGAAGGCGGGAAAGCTGCAGGAGGATTTGGACAGGTTAGGAGAGTGGGCAAAGAAGTGGCAGATGGGAGGGACAATAAGTATCTGGTGGTGGCATCCCACTGGAAGTGGCAGAAATGGGTATGGATCCTTTGCTAGTGAATGCTAATGGCATGAGAAATTAATATCAGTTGTATCGAATCGGTGTTGTGGGAGGGAAGAGAAGGGATAAGGCTTGAAGTGTGGGAGATTGCTCAGATATAGGTAAGGGCTCTATCAAGCATGGCAGTGAGGAATCCTTGGTTGAGGAAAATGCTGGGTATTTCTGAGGCCCTCCTGTGGAGAGTAGTATCCAGAGTAACCTCGATTATCCGGCATTTGATTATCTGAATTTTGGATTATCCGAACAAGATCGCAAGGTTCCGATGCTTGGCTAAACTGTGTTATCCGGCATTTGATTATCCGGCATTCAATTATCCAAATGAAATATTCCCCGCCCGTGTCCTTTGGATAATCAAGGTTCCTCTGTAATTAGAACAGATGCAATGGAGATGGGAAATTGGGAGAATGGAATTCTTCACAAGAATTACATTGTGAGGATGTATAATCCAGCCAATGTGGGAGTCAGTGAGTTTGTAGTGGGTATCAGTGGTCAGAAATTAAAACAGATATCAAGAAGGGAATGGAGGAGTCAGAGATGGATAAGGCGAAGATGAGAGAAAAGTGGAAATTAGAAGTCATAATGATCAATTGTTTCCAATTATGGACAGGAGACAGAAGAGGCAGTGATATCATTGATGTACCAATGTCCTGCATTCTGGGGGGTCTAGGATTCAAACCAGAATGTCTCACACACCTCACAAAGACTCAGGAATAACTGAAACCCATATGGGTTCCCATAGCCACACTTCTGATCTGAAGAAAGTGAGAAGAGTTAAAGCAGAAGTTATTCCAAGAGAGAACAAAGGTCAGCCAGGCTGAGGAGAGTGGTGGTGGATGGGGACAGTTCAGACCTTTCTTCCAGGAAGAAGCAGAGAGCCCTAAGACCATCCTGATGTTTAACAGGATTGCACATCAATGGTGAAAACGAGTGGGCTGATGCACACAAATTAGAAATTCTGAAACTGATATAAAGTGTCAGAAGATTTGCGGATGTAAGTGGGAAAAAATAAGTTCCATGGAGCAGGAACAGGTACTGTTCTGGGTTTGCCTGAGTTGTCCTATTTGTGGATTTTGGGAAAAAGGTTTTATGGACTTTATGGGGTGGGTGTGGGGGGTGGGAGGGGTCAATGAGCTTGGAGGCTGTTGCAGGGGTTGGAGTGTGGTGTAGGGCAGACCCCAAGATAAGGTGAGATTATTGACCACCATGGATGATGTTTGAACAATGGGAAATTTGAACATTAAGAAATAATTAAAATATTAAAATTAAGTGAACATTATCCATAGAAGTTTTTACTGTGAGTGCTTTTTATACAGCAAAAGAAGAAAAATGTCAATCAAATATTAGCCTGATGTTTGACGGTAGGGTCATAACCAATGAGAGACAGGAGGAAGTGTATGAGAGCTGGCACATAACCTCTGCAATCTAGAGATCAGTAGGCCAGACAACAACAACACCACCCTTGTTGGCAGGTTTGATTACAAAGTTCAGGTTGTATCTGAGAGCATGGAGTGCGGTCAGTTCAGAGGCAGGTAAGTTCAAATGGGGAGAAGGCAAAGAAATTAAGATGATTGATGCCGCGTCAACAGTTCTCAATGAATTGGTCAAATGTAAGTAAAAGACCTTTCTTTCTCCGTGGCTTACTATTATCCATCCCTTTGTGTGCCTGTTTTTGTCTCCCTCCCGGTTTTATCTCTACCTATTGTTTACTTCTTTACACTTTCTCCCACATCGACTTCTATCATCAGCACATATACCATCTTTTCATAGGTAATATGAGGTTTGAAGAAGAGTCACTGGACCCAAAATGTTATCTCTGCTTTCTGTCTAAAGGTGCTGCTAGAGTTTTCTTAACAATTTCTGGTTTTTGTTTCAGATTTCCAGCTTTTGCAGTTCTTGGTTTTATTTTAATTTTTATAAGTGGATGCTCTTCAAGCTAATGGTATTGATCATCATGACTGGTGTCTGCCATTTCCTTTTTATTCATCACTATTCATGTGTGTACTAATGTATATTTAACAGCCTATAAAACAGAGAAAAACAACAGTTATCATTTGACTAACTTTTACATTTGATTTCTAGGATTTTAAACACGTTTTTACTGAATATGGCAGTTGTTACACTTTCAACCACGATGACACTGCTAAAAGGAGTGCAAACATTTCAGGAAGAGGATTAACCGTGATGCTGGATATTAAACAGGTTTACCTTGCATGATACTTAGCATTAGAATAAACTGTTTATTTTGGTAAATAATGGGAAATTTGATAATTGAGAAGTAATTAAACTTAAGTGAACATTATCCATAAAAGTTTTTACAGTGTGTGCTTTTTATACAGCAAAAGAAGATAAAAATTCAGTCAAATATGTGAATTAAGTCATTGAAGTGAATTCATTCTGTGGTAGAAAGGAGAGACAGAATCTCCTTTAGTGGGCGGCACAGTGGCACAGTGGTTAGCACTGCTGCCTCACAGCGCCAGAGACCCGGGTTCAATTCCCGCCTCAGGAGTTTGCACGTTCTCCCCGTGTCTGTGTGGGTTTCCTCCGGGTGCTCTGGTTTCCTCCAACAGTCCAAAGATGTGCAGGTCAGGTGAATTGGCCATGCTAAATTGCCCATAGTGTTAGGTAAGAGGTAAATGTAGGGGTATTGGTGGGTTACACTTCGGCGGGTCGGTGTGGACTTGTTGGGCCGAAGGGCCTGTTTCCACACTGTAATGTAATGTAATCTAGTCTATATCGTGTGTTGTGCATGATTTTGAGTGCCATTTCCAATCAGGGGTGTGTTGTCTTGTGTGGTTATGCAGTTCCCACCTCTTTACACATAATTGTATGAGTAGTGTAGCAAATCTTGTGGATCACACGTACTCTGTTTTGCTGAATCAAAACATCCAGATGCCATGTTTAATGATTCCTGATGAAGAGCTTATGCCCGAAATGTAGATTCTTGTGCTCCTCGGCTGCTGCTTGACCGGCTGTGCTTTTCCAATGCCACACATTTCAACTCTGATCTACAGCATCATCAGTCCTCACTTTCTCCTGTTTAAAGAGAAGCCAGACAGGCATTCATTCACTGCAATCCAGGAGCCTATGTTGGTCAGCCCCAGCAACCTCATTCCCCATTGAGCTCCCACCCCAACTTCATGTCACATCTTACTCCCAGTAAAGATACCAGTAGGACAGAAACTATTCCTGAAGAAGGGCTAATGCCCGAAACGTCGATTCTCCTGTTCCCTAGATGCTGCCTGACCTGCTGCGCTTTTCCAGCAACACATTTCCATCTCTGATCTCCAGCATCTGCAGACCTCACTTTCTCCTGGACAGAAACTATAGCCCTCACAGCTTATTGATCCCTTGCTGCAGGTTCTCTTCCAGGCTGTTGAGGTAAGGTGAATGGTCTTGTTTTGCAGGGATGACAACAAGAGGTACTTGTGCCAATAAAGTGGTCTGCACAATGCTGACAACACATCGGTCCACCAAATGAACCTGACTCCAAAGCCACAAAAAGATGCTGTTTTCCTTCGGAGTAATGAACACTGTCCAGTAACTGCAAAGTCACACCCATAAGGGGTGTCAGACATTGTAAGTGCGAGTGCATAGGACTATCACAGAGGAGCAGCACATGCAAGCCTCAGCATAAGACATTATATATAGACTGAACATATGACAGCTACTTTATGTTGGTAGGATTGTTCAATTGCTAAGCACTTGCAGCAAGTGTTCAGGAGCTGGCTTTGTCATGTACGTTCATGAAACTCTTAGACTGACCCTCCTACCTCTCTACAGAGTAAATCACTCAGGAAGCAATCCCAAATTGATGGTAGTGTATTGGATGTTTGGATCTCCTCCCTCCTCAATTTTTTTCAAATTTCAGATTAGAATCCCTACAGTGTGGAGACAGGCACTTCGGCCCAACAAGTCCACACCGACCCCCCGAAAAGTATCCCACCCTACATTTACCTCTGAGTATTGCACCTAACCTACACACCCCTGAACACTAAGGGCAATTTAGCATGACCAAATCACCTGACCTGCACATCTTTGGACCATGGGAGGAAACCAGAGCACCTGGAAGAAACCCACACAGCCCCAGGGAGAATGTGCAAACTCCACATAGACAGTCACCCGAGGCTGGAATTGAACCACTGTTGTCAAAGCATGAATGCTAACCGTTGTGCCACCGCGCTGCCCCAAGAAGGGCACCAAACTCGCAACCATGATCTATGCCTGTGCCAACCAGAAAATACGACTCTCAGGATGCAAGTCAGGATGCCTCTAGTCTGCTGTTATCAGAAGTGCTGACAGAGTGAAACACTATGCATATCCTTGGGTTCATTATTTTTCTTTGCCACTCCAATTACCAGCAGACTGTCCAGATAAAAGCAAAGCAGGCAACCTTACCCCACCTCCAGCTCTTCCTCAAGCTCCAGTATAACCAACACCACTTCTGAGGGTCAAAGCAAAGACCATCACAACATTCACCAGTAGCTTTCACCCTCAAGGTCACAATCAGGTGAGTTCAAGCTAGCAAAAGAAGTAATCAGTGAGGTCCTTGGTCTAGGTGGACTGCTAGATCCAGGCACTGACTGACTGATCCAGGCACTGTATTGACAGATTATGTAATTCTGGATTCAGCAATAGGAGATGGCAGATGTCATTCTTATTGATTTGTTAGTAGCAATGGATTCAGGTTCATTTGTTGGAGATAAAGAGTTTAGCAAAGGCACATAAAATGGAGGTACCAGAGGCCTTGTGCACATGAAAGATGGCGAAGGCCATTCATGTTCTGTCTGATTATCATGGCTATGGTATATGAGCACTTGGACCCTCTGTGGGATAAATGGCTACCACTTTGGGGAATCAAGGTCCAGCAACTACAAAACAGATAACTAATATTAACTGTAGCCATGGATGCACCGCACGGCAAAATGCCAGAGAATGCTGAAGCTAAGTAATTAAAGGAGTTAGTTAGGACAGGAATGAGGAGAGATATTCTGGGGCTTTTTTGTCTTTTCTAAACTTTTTAGCCTCAGAAATTGATTTTTATCCTGCTACAGAAGTAGCTGAGTATATGTTGCGTGTCATAGAGTCATACAGATGTACAGCATGGAAATAGACACTTTGATCCAACTCGTCCATGCTGACCAGAGATCCTAACCTAATCTTGTCCCATCTGCCAGAACTTGGCCCATTTCCCTCTAAACCCTTCCTATTCATACACCCATGCAGAATGCCTTTTAAATGCTGCCACCACTTTCTCTGCCAGCTCATTCCATGCACAAACACACTCTGTGTGAAAATGTTGCCCCTTAGGTCCCTTTTATATTTTTCCTCTCTCACCCTAAACCTTCTGGACTCCTACATCCAAGGGACCTTGTCCATTTACCTTATCCATACCACTCATGAATTGATACAACTCTATAACATCACTCCTCAGCCTCCGATGCTCCAGGAAAAACAGCCCCAGCCTATTCAGACTCTCCCTATAGCTCAAATCCTCCACCCTGGTAACATCCTTGTAAATCCTTTCTGAACCCTTTCAAGTTTCACAACATCCTTCCAATAGGAAGGAGACCAGAATTGCACACAATATTTCAAAAGTAGCCTAACCAATGTGCTGTACAGCTGCAACATGACCTCCCAACTCAATGTTCTGATCAATAAAAGAAAGCATACCAGGCACCTTCTTCACTATCTTATTTACCTGTGACTCCACTTTCAAGGAACTATGAGTCTATGATTCAGCAACATTCCCCAGGACCTTACCATTAAGTGTACACGTCCTGCTCTGATTTGCTTTCCCAAAATGCAGTCCATGTCCCTACACTTCCTTCTAAAGCACATGACCTCACATGATTCCATATTGTACTCCATCTGCCATTTCTTCCCATTCTCCTAATCTGTCTTAATCCTTCAACAGCCTCCCTGACTCCTCAGTGCTACCTGTCCCTCTACCAATCTTTGTATTGTCTGCAAACTCAACCAGAATGCCTTCATCCTTCACCTAGACCGTTAACGTATGAAGTGAAAAATGGTGGTCCTAATACTGAACCTTGCAGAACACCTTTGTCACTGGCTGCCATCCTGAGAAGGACCCTTTATCCCCATTCTCTGCTTTCTGCCAAACAGCCAAACTTATTTCCATGCTAGCAACTTGTGTCTAACATCATGGGCCCTTATCTTACTCAGTAGCCTCCTGTACGAAACCTTGTTAAAGGCCTTCTCAATTCTATACACACAGATTGTACACCATCTGATCCTACTTCATTGCTTACTATTGATTTAATTTAATTTCTTACTAATAAGGCAACCTCACTCACTCTGCCCACCTCCCAATCTTTTCAATAGGATGTATATCCTTGAATATTCAGCTGCCAATCCTGATTCCCCCTGCAACCATGTCTCCATGATGCCCACCACGTCATACCTGCCAATTTCCATCTGCACTACAAACTCATTTACCTTATTCCTTATACTGCATGCATTCAGATATAACACCTTCAGTCCTGTATTAACCATCCCTCTTCTAATTGTCATTTGTTTGCCCAGTGTGCTTGACGTTTTATTGTTAACACTCCTATACACTCTGTCCTATGTGTGCCTGTGCTGGAGACTTTAATAACCTCTCCTGAGTTTGCACTCTTACCTCCTACTTTGATTCTGGTTTTCTGAATTTCCCCTATAACTCAGCCATTCCCCCTTCCACACCACCCCCCACCTCCAATTCAGTCTAAAGCCTTGTCTGCAGCTTTTGTTGTGTGATTCGCTAAGATTCTGGTCTTAGCACAGTTCAAATGAAGATTGTCCCATCAGAACAGGTTCCTTCTTCCCCAGTACTGGTGTTGATGTCCCATGAATTCAAACCCACTTCTCCCACAACAATCTTCGAGCCACGCATTTACCTGCTTAATCTTATTAACCCTTTGCCAATTAGCTCGTGACTCAGGTAGTAATCCAGAGATTATTACCTTTTTGATTCTGCTTTTTAATATTTCTTCTATCTGTCCATGCTCCCTTAGCAGAACCACTGCCCTAGTTTAATTTAAATGGATCACGAGCACTGGAGTTCCTGAGGTCAGGGTGTATGAGGTTTGAGCATTTTCAGCTCAGATTTGGTTGGAGGCTGAAATACAGACTCTGGAATGTATCAGAGAAGGGGTAAGCTAACTGGATTCCTTGTACCAAGAGGCAGTCCCAACTCATAGGATTGGATCTTATGATTTATTCAGTGTTCAGGCACAGGAGAATGTAATTTCATGTGAGGTAGGTAAGTGGAAACAAAGGGCAGGAGGACAGAAGCCTCAGCCTTTGAAATTGTCCAACAGGTTTGAGGCTCTTTCAGCTTGCTGGGATGAGAATGAGAGTTGCCGGATGGAAGACTTAGGAGAAAGTGAGGACTGCTGGAGTTCAGAATCAAAGAGTGTAGTGCTGGGATTGCACAGCCGGTCAGGCAGCATCCGAGGAGCAGGAGAATCAACGTTTCAGGCATAAACCCTTCATCAGGAATTAACTGACCATGGCACAGTGGTACACGACAACACTTAGAGGTATAATGGGGTCATGTAAAAACACAGGTAACAGTACTGGGAGACTGAAAATAGTTGGGAAGTAGGAAATTGTTTAGCGAGTGCTCGGCATCAGGACTGGGGAAAGTAGAATCTGTACTGTTTTGAATGCAGTTTGAGTGCTGGTCAGGTGAGCTGGTCAGTCCAGAACCAGCAGAGGAGGTGTGAGAACATCAATAAAGTGTTCCTGTTCAGATTTATCATTCATCTACTTGTGTATAATTCCTGGTTTGAAAGGAAGGAAGCACCAAGATAACAATTGTTGACAAGAGTGGGATTCGGCCCATGTGTGCAAACACCTTTTTTCTGTCCAACGTCATTGCCTGGAATTTAGAAATGGCACAAAATTAAGGAGGTAATGCCGAGGGAAGCAATTGTGAGGGTACTTGGGCCAGGGTTTACACCAGGAAAGAAGGCACACATCAGGGAGTGGGCCAAGAGCCAGGAAGTTGGGAGAGGACTTGGGCAGTTGGCTAAAAAGAAAGTGTGCACACAGGAGATACTGAAATTGTCACAGAGAGCTGTCATCAGGGGTCTCGGGCGATGTGAGTCACTAGCACAGCTGCTGAGGGAGTGGCCGATGTAGACAGCATTCAAAGGGACTTGGGTTCCAAGTGACTACTAGACTTGAGTGGCAAGAAAAATTGTCACTGGTGGGAAAACAAAATGACAGGTCAATTTGAGGAGATGGGACCATTTGATGAACAGTCAGAGATATGGATTTTATGCATAGAATGTGAACCAAGCGGCTTCGTACATCATGATGCTGGTGTTCTTAATTGGGAGGAGTCTGGTGTAACCAGAGAAATCCACAGAGAAGACATTCCAAGAGCCATGCAAAGTATAAAACATTAATTTTGCACCTAAACTTCTGACAATTACATAACATTTCCATTTTTTTAATGGGTACAGCATTAAGGAGAGTCTATTGCTGAATTAGTGGAACATTATGAATTTGGAAAGCTCCTGCAAGGTGACTTGTGGGACTGCCTGGCTTGTGGGCTTTGATATGAAGTCATCCAACGAAAGCTACTAACAATCGGAGCCACACATCTGAGAGGGGACAATTGCAGCTGGGGCATGACAGGATGTAGTGAATCTATCAGGAAGGTTTATCACGCGATGAAACAAAGGGATCGGTTAAAGTGTGTCTGCTTTAATGTAAGGAGTGTCAGAAATAAGAGTGACAAACTTAGAGCATGGATCAGTATTTGGGGCTACGATGTTGTGGCCATAACGGAGACGTGGGTTTCACAGGGGCAGGAATGGTTGCTAGATCTTCCAGGGTTTAGAACATTTAAAAAGAACAGGGAGGGTGGAAAAAGAGGAAGGGGCGTAGCATTGCTAATCAGGGAGTGCGTCACAGCTACAGAAACTAAGGTGTTGAGGAAGGTTTGTCTACTGAGTCAGTATGGGTAGAAGTTAGGAACAGCAAGGGAACAGCCACCGCATTGGGGGTTTTCTACAAATCACCTAATAGCAGTAGAGAGATTGAAGAACTCCTAGGCGGGCAGATTTTGGAAAAATGCAGACGTAGCAGGGTTGTTGTTATGGGTGATTCAACTTTCCCAATATCGACTGGAACCTCCTAAGTGCAGATGGTTTGGATGGAGCCGTTTTTGTCAGGTGTGTTCAGAAGGGTTTCCTTACTCAGTATGTAGACAGGCGGACGAGGGGAGAGGCCATTTTGAATTTGGTGCTCGGCGATGGAAATTCAACCCGTCTATATATCAAATCGCACAATGCTGCTACTATACAAGTTTCAAGCACTGAAGAGAACAAAAGAGAATTTTGAATTCAGTATTTTATGAATTTGATTGGGCCAAGATACCGTGACAGGAGCAGTTAAGAACCTGGATGACAGAACAAGTGTGGATTAAATGCCTCTGTACAGATTTTACGGTCATTCTCACTAAATAACGCATAACTGATATTATTTTTAATCTTGTGCATACTCAGAAACTTAAGCAAAGTTGAGAAATGTGGGGAATACAAGTCATATTTTAGGGTAAATATTGATCTTTTATTTTGTTGTTGTTTTCCCATTTCTTTGGGGGTAGAAGACAAGAATCATCTCACATTTGCATTCAGGAGCCCTCTTTGCCCTTGCCTTCCTGTTCAGTGTGCATCTGAGATTGAGGTTTGTTAACGGATACTTTTTCAAATGGCTCTGAAATGAAAATGTTGAAATTTAAAGATGCACTGGTTCATTCCTTTGATCTGCTGAGAGATGATAGTTTTCAAACTCCATGATTGTCTATTTTTTAAAAATTGAATAGCCTTTGGAACAATGAGGTCTTGTACTTGAAAATTAAATGTTTTGCAGAGCTGCAAACAATTATTTTATTGCTAATATTCTATTTCAGTTCAACACTGATTTCTTAGTTAGATAGACATTCTGACTGTCATACTGACTAGGAGTACAGATTCAAGCCCCAGCCTGAGGTGAATTTGCTGATCTCACTTCTGGCATCAATGCTATAATTAGCCTCAGCATCTTTGGCACAGCAAAGAAAAGAATCAGCTCAAATTTGCATCATTTGTGAAATTCAGTATGAACCACTCGGTATCCTAACTCATAAGTTATGCAAGTCTAGAAGGTGCCAGTTTCTGTGGAAAACACAATCAATCAATAATATCAACAGGAAACAATTACATAAGGACTTTGTCGATTATTACTAAATCTCCATAACTTCCGCAATTATGATATCTTTGGACAAAAATTGAATCTTTATCATTCTATTCAATTTTAAAAATCAAATTATAATACATAGCTCAGTACTAGGATGTGAGATAAACATTTATACAATAGAGCAGAAAGGGGAGATAATTATGGATCTAAACTGTAAATTAGTATGCCTAGGCTGGAAGGTGAATTGTACAAGAATGCAAAGGTGAAGATAGTACAAGGGCAAGAAGGAGGAAAATGGAACAGTAGTTTGTATCTAATATTTCTGTATTGGGTACAGGTTCCTTAAATTAGACATTGCTGCAAGTGTCACAGCAGGCATCATCAGATAGCTTGACTAAAATAATGTTGCTGAACAAGTATTGGTAATGTTAACAAAATACTAATATTGCAAAACTTTTCTATTTGAATTGCACAAAGAATTGGAGGAAGGATATTAAATCTTTTAGTTCGTGCAAGGGAGATTTATTAGAAAAAAACCAGGAAGTTGAAACGTCAATTATGTGTAGAGGCTAGAAAAACGTGTATTGTTCTTTTGAGCAGAGAAGGTTAATAGGAGGTTGAAGAGAGGTTTGATTTTGGTAGATAATGTTTCCACTGGCAGCAGACCAGGTGACCAGAGGATGCAGATTTATGAAAATTAGCCAAAGAACCAGAGAAAATGTCTTGTCTTTCCACAGAGAATTATGATCTGGAATAGATTGTGGAATCTGATGCGCTCTAACTTTCAAAAGGAATTAGATATATTTGAAAAAGAGAAATGTGTTTGGATGTGGGATTTGGTTACTGGGATTGATTGGATAGATCATAAAATCAGCATAACTAGGCTATTCAGCCCACTGAAGCTGCTGCGGCATTTAGTGAAATAATGGCTGATCTGATGATCCTCGGCTTCATTTCTTCCCTTTCCTCAGTAACCCTTGATTCCCTTATTGATCAAAAATGTGTCTATTATATAGATAAAGATAACTCTCACAATACATCAACACAGATATCTGAGCCAAATGGCTTCTCATTCCTGCGATGTGATACCTTTATAGCAATAGGTCATAATTAACAGGATGTTAAGTATGTGAGACCTAAAGGAAACTTTTAACATATTATAGTTTGTTTGTACTTTTCATGATTATAGTCTGTATATTCTGAAAACTGGAAGGATATTGAGATACCAAGGGTGTGCATTTATTCAAGAAGAAATGCTGGGATCAGTTTTGGGTGCAAAGCCAGAAGGTTTAAAACTAAATCATTTTTTTTTGAGTCTTGAAACAAAATGTAT
>NC_057728.1:68794162-68801716 GCF_004010195.1 Chiloscyllium plagiosum | reverse complement strand
GGCACGGTGGCACAGTGGTTAGCACTGCTGCCTCACAGCGCCAGAGACCTGGGTTCAATTCCCACCTCAGGTGACTGACTGTGTGGAGTTTGCACATTCTCCCCGTGTCTGCGTAGGTTTCCTCCGGGTGCTCCGGTTTCCTCCCACAGTCCAAAAATGTCCAGGTCAGGTAAATTGGCCATGCTAAATTGCCCATAGTGTTAGCTGCAGGGGAATGGGTCTGCGTGGGTTGTGCTTTGGCGAGTCGGTGTGGACTTGTTGGGCCGAAGGGCCTGTTTCCACACTGTAAGTAATCTAATCTAATGATACAGGACAGGTGTCAGACCTTGTGGTGGGAGAACACTTTGGTGACAGTGATCACAACTGCCTCACATTTAGCATAGCTTTGGAGAGGGAAAGGAGCAGTTACTGAGGGAAGATATTTAATTGGGGAAAAGGGAATTATGACGCTATCAGACAGGAGTTGGGAAATACAGACTGGGAGCAATTGTTCCACAGAGAGGGCACAGCAGACATGTGGAGACTATTTAAGGAGCAGTAGTTGTGAGTGATTCACAAACTTGATCCTTGGAGACAGGTAAAAAGGGGTAAGATTAAGGAACCTTGGATGATGAGAACAGAGGAGCTGCTCATCAAAAGGAAGAAGGGAGTTTTTTTGTAAGCTGGAGGAAGCAAGGATCTAGCACAGCTTTAGAGGATTACAGGCTTGCTAGAAAGGAGCTCAGAAATGGACTGAGGAGAGCCAGGAGGGGGCACAATAAAGGCTTGGCAAGAAGGATAAGGGAGAACCCTAAGGCATTTTACTCAGATGTGAGGAATAAGAGAATGATTAGGGAGAAGGTAGGGTCAATCAGGGATAGCGGAGGGAACATGTGCGTGGAGCCTGAGCAGATAGGGGAAGCCCTAAATGAGTTTCTTGCTTCAGTTTTCACTAAGGAAAGGGAACTTGTTGTGAATGAGAACTTTGAATGATACAGGCTTGACCAGATCAAGATTGATGAAGTTGATGTACTGGAAATTTTGGAAAACATTAAGATTGATAAGTCCCCAGGGCTAGACCAGATTTATCTAGGCTGCTCCGGGAAGTGAGAAAGGAGGTTACTAAGCCGCTGATGAAGATCTTTGCCTCCTCACTCTCCACGGGAGTCATACCGGAGGATTGGAAGGAGGCAAATGTTCTTCCACTTTTCAAGAAGGGGAATAGGGAAATTCCTGGCAATTACAGATCAGACAGATCTGTAAATACAGATTATGTCTGTGGTCAGCAAAGTTTTGGAAAGGATTCTGAAGGATAGGATTTTTGACTATTTGGCAACGCATAGCATGATTAAAGGCAGCCAACATGGCTTTGTGAGGGGCAGGTCATGCCTCACAAATCTTATTGAATTCGTTGAGGAGGTGACAAGACAGGTCGATGAAGGCCAAGCAGTGAATGTGGTGTATATGGACTTCAGCAAGGCATTTGATGAGGTTCCCCATGGTAGGTTCATTCATAAAGTCAGGAAGTATGGGATACAGGGAGATTTGGCTATGTGGATTCAGAATTAGCTGACTGACAGAAGGTAGAGATTGGTTGTAGATGGAAAGTATTCTGCCTGGAGGTCATTGTTGAGTGGGGTACCTCAGGGCTCTGTTCTTGGGCCTCTGCTCTTTGTAGTTTTAATAAATGACTTGGATGAGGAAGTTGAGGGGTGGGTTAGTATACTTGCAGATGACAAATATAAATTGGATGTGCCGTCGATAGTATCGAGGGCTATTGCAGGCTGCAGCGTGACATAGACAGGATGCAGAGCTGGGCTGAGAAATGGCAGATGGAGTTCAACTTGGATAAATACGAAGTGATGCATTTTGGAAGGTCGAACTTGAATGCTGAATATAGGATTAAAGGATTCTTGGCAGTGTGGAGGAACAGAGGGATCTAGGTGTACAAGTGCATAGATTCCTCATAGTTGCCACCCAAGTGGATAAGGTTGTTAAGAAAGCATATAGTGTTTTGGCTTTCATTAGCAGGGGGATTGAGTTTTAGAGCTGCGAGGTTTTGCTACAGCTCTACAAGTCCCTGGTGAGACCACACTTGGAATATGGTGTCCAGTTCTCGTTGCCCTACTATAGGAAAGATACAGAAGCTTTGGAGACAGTGCGAAGAAGGTTTACCAGGATTATGCCTGTACTGGAGGTCTTGGTTTATGAAGAAAGGTTGAATCAGCTTGGACTTTTTTCTCTGGAGAGAAGGAGGAAGAGAGGAGACCTGATTGAGGTGTACAAAATAATGGGAGGAATAGATAGAGTCAACAGCCAGGGATTTTTTCCCCATGGCAGGATTGACTGGTACGAAGGGTCATAGTTTGAAGATATTAGGAAGAAGGTACAGAGGAGATGTCAGAGGTAGATTCTTTACACAGAGAGTTGTGAATGCATAGAATGCGTTGCCAGTGGTGGTGGTGGAAGCAGAGTCATTGGGGACATTTAAGCGACTGCTGGACATGCACATGAGTGCATGAGTGAGTTTAGGGGTGTGTAGGTTAAGTTATTACATTTTACATTAGGATTAAACCTCAGCACAACATCATGGGCCAAAGGGTCTGTTCTGTGCTGTACTTTTCTATGTTCTATGTTCTAACAATGAGAGACGTGGATTTCAAGGCAGCTTTCGAAATTGCTACCACAATGGGGTTGACCGCCAGTGAAGCAACCAAGTTGGATGACGATGCCTGAGTGCATCAAGTTGTGAAAACTCAGTAGAATGTAGTCCCAACCATGGAAGCCATTGATATGGCAAGAATGGCCACAAAGAATCAATGTGTTTGATTCAAAGCCCATTGCCACAGGTGTAAGAAATTGAACATTGCCTGAAATTGCTGGCAAACAAAAGAAGAGGTGTCAGAAAGGAACAACTTGGAGGAGAAGGCATAACATACAGGCCACCGGCAGGGAGTAAAACTGGGAGCCAACTGGGTCTATGGAAGAAGCAGAAGGCCCAAAGTCAGCAGAGCTCGGATTAAACATACTGTTAGTACGGAGTGAACCTGATCCTTTCTGGGTTCTTCCAAAATAGAAAGGAAGACAAGAAAAATTGAAATAGATATGGGTGCGGCCCTGTCCCTGATTCCTGGAGATCATTGAAGCCTGCCAAGATTATAACATGGATGTACGTGGAACAAGTGGTGTCACAGAAGGGCTATGTACTGGTGAAAGTAAAGTTAAGGGACCAGTGTGCAGAACTGCCACTTTACCATTGAAAGGCAAATACCCTGAATTATTCAGACGTAACTGGTTACAAAATTTAAGTTTGAGCTGGGGCATGGTTAATAGGCTGGCAGACTCAAATATGAGTTTGCAGGAGATCTTGGACAAATACAAAGATACCTTTGAAGGAACCTTGGGGGAAATGAATGGAGTCAAAATTAATTACAGCTGAAGCCAGAGGTATGTACTGTGTGCCTGAAAGCATGTTTCATACTGTACCATCTGGGCCTAAAGTGGAGGCAGAACTCGAATGGCTGGTGAATCCAGGAGCATCGATACCACCAACCATCAGTGAATGAGCCATTCTCATCATTTAAGACATAAAAATGAATCATACAGTGAGGATTTGTGGTGACTTTAAGGTCGCAGTCAACCCAGCTCTGTGTGTGGATCAATACCCACTTCCATTCATTGAGGAACTGTTCAGTGGACTGGCGAGATGAAAGAAATTCTCAAAAATGGATCGGTCACATGCCTGCTGACAGCTGGGGGTCACAGATTTGTAAGAAAGGTGCCACCATTGTCACCACTTCACCCAAGAGAATGGCCTCAAACACCACGGCATTTGATTCAAAAGGATTTCATGGGACCTGGAGAGGACAAATGTTTCTGGTGTTCATTGATGCATAAGCCAAATGGCCCAAGGTGGCACTCATGAAATCAGTATTGATGGAAGTAATGATAGACAGACTGAATGAAATATTTGCTGGGTTTAAGCTGTGAGTGACAATGGTCCACAGTTTGTGGCGCAAGAGTTTGATGAGTAACTGGAAAATTGTGAAGTCAGACATGTGCAATCAACTCTTACCACCCTGTGACAAAAGGCCAGATGGAAATACTTGTTCAAACCTGAAAGCAAGTCTTAAAAGCTTCACAAGGGAAGGGTTCACTAGGATGGTGAATGAACAAGTTCCTCAATACATGATGATCCAGTATGTCAGAAAGGCACATCAATAATTTTGGGAGATTTTAATTCACATATTGACAGGAAAAAGTGAGATTGACAAAGGCTGCCTTGGCAGACCAGGGTAAACCTGCGCTGGTATTGTGCAATGTGATAGGATAATTTATGATCTTGTAGAGAAAATCAGCTGAGATTACCACAAGGGACTGTGCTTCTCAAAGTTGACCCTCACCTGGTGAACTTTAGGTTCCACCTATCCACTCCACCCTCTCCTCCTTGACCTATCACCTTCATCCCCTCTCCCACGCACCTATTGTACTCTATGCTACTTTCTCCCCACCCCCACCCTCCTCTAGCTTATCTCTCCATGCTTCAGGCTCACTGCCTTTATTCCTGATGAAGGGCTTTTGCCCAAAACGTCGATTTCAAAGCTCCTTGGATGCTGCCTGAACTGCCGTGCTCTTCCAGCACCACTAATCCAGAATCTGGTTTCCAGCATCTGCAGTCATTGTTTTTACCTCGTTAAACTACCACCAATTCACTCTCTCTCTCTTTACAGAAAAAGGGAGGGAGACACAAAGCAGGAAAGTCAGTTAGTTAAACATCTGTCATTGGGAAAATGTTAGAAGCTGTTATTAGAGAAGTTTTGCATGACACTTGGATAAAGAACATAGAACAGTACAGAAGTCATACAACATCAGGTTATAGTCCAACAGGTTTATTTGAAATTGCAAACATTCAAGTATAGCCCCTTCATCAGGTGAAGTGACAATGCAGGGATACACAGATACACAGAGGGACAGATACAGAAATTTAGACACAGAGGTCTCGGACAGAAAGATCAAAAGACCATACAAATGGGGTGAGTGCAGTATTGAACAATAAGTTTCTACAGGAAAGCATCAGATGGTGTAAGTAAGGGAATAATGAGTGAAGGAATGACCTACAAACCAATTAGATAACGCAGACAGATAATTACATAAAAGTTAACATAAGATGGTGTTGGAGACAAACCAAATAACTGGAATAACATGATAGATATAACAGTCATATGCTGAGGGTCTAACCAAAATACTAAGTAATCCAAAACTGTACAAACTAATGAATGTAGAGAAATCAAGGTGATGGTGTCAAAACAGGACAATAAGGAAGATTTTACAGAACAGTATGGTGGGGTTACATGTAGCGTGGCATGTAGCCAAGATCACAGTTGAGGCCATCTTCATGGGTACGGAACTTGGCCACCAGTTTCTGCTCAATGATTCTGCTTTGTTGTGTATCTTGAAGTCTGCCTTGAAGGATGCTTACCTAAAGATCGGAGGCTAAATGTCCTCACTGCTGAAGTGATCCCTGACTGGCAGGGAATATTCCTGTCTGGCAATTATTGCACGCTGTTGATTCATCCATTGTTGTAGTGTCTGAATGGTCTCACTGATATACCAAGCCTCAGGGCATCCTTGCCTGCAGCATACGATATAGACAACACTGGCCAATCACACGAGTATCTGCCATGTATATAGTGGGTGGTGTTCCCATCTGTGATGGTAATATCCATGTTGATGAGCTGACATATCTTGTGGAGGTTGCCGTGACAGAGTTGCGTGGTGTTGTGGTCAATGTTGTTCTGAAAGCTGGTAGTTTGATGGTCCGTTTAATAATGGTCTGTTTAAGGTTCGGCGGTTGTTTGAAGGCAGGCAGTGGAGGCATAGGGAAGATCTTGACAAGATGTTGGCCATCATTAATGGCATATTGAAAGCTACAAACAATATGGTGTAGTTTCTCTGTTCCGGGGAATTACTGGTCATATCCTGCGTCGTCTTCTGAGGAGATTGTTGCGGTTTTTTGCTGTAGCACGTCGGAACTGGCGATCGAAGAGTTGAGCATCGTATTCCATTTTTATGATGAGGTCATCTTTCAGCATCTTTAAATGTCCGTTGTGTTTCTCCTTGTCTGAGCAGGTCCTATGTATGCACAGGGCTTGTCTGTAGGGAGCGGCTTCTTTAACATGTTTTGGGTAGAAGCTAGAGAATTGCAGCGTCGTGAGGCTATCCAAAGTCTTATAGTAGAGTGAGGTACTGAGGTGCCCGTCCTTGATGGAGATACTTGTGTCCAAGAATAAGACAGATTCTGAACAGTAATCCATGGTAAATCTGTTGGTGGGTTGAAACTTGATGATATTGTTGTGTCATCATTTCAGTGATTCCTCACTATGAGTCCAAAGGAAGAAAATATCATCGATATATCTGTGTATAGCTGTGTATAGGTTGGAGCAAAGAAGTGGTGCAGCAAAGAAGTCTGCTTTGACTTGTGCATCAGATGCTGGAACATGCATAAGGGGGTTGAATAGCCTATTCCTGGTCAGAACTTATCAGGTCTTCTTGGACTCAGATGATTAGAGAATGCCACCATGTCACTACAGTCACGGGACCATAACAGTAAACTGACTGCCTCCAGTTTGCAAAATGTCCAGATTACAGAGGAGGAAGTGCTGGATGTCTTGAAACAGTTAGAGGTGGATAAATCCCCAGGACCTGATCAGGTATACCCGAGAACTCTGTGGGAAGCAAGAGAAGTGATTGTTGGGCCTCTTGCTGAGATATTTGCATCATCAATAGTCACAGGTGAGGTGCCGGAAGACTGGAGATTGACAAACATGGTGCCACTGTGTAAGAAGGGCAGTAAAGACAAGCCAGGGAACTATAGACCAGTGAGCCTGACCTCGGTGGTGGGCAAGTTGTTGGAGGGAATCCTGAGGGACAGGATGTACATGCATAGACCGGCAAGGACTGATTAGGGATAGTCAACATGGCTTTGTGCATGGGAAATCATGTCTCACAAACTTGATTGAGTTTTTTGAAGAAGTAACAAAGATTGATGAGGGCAGAGCAGTAGATGTGATCTTTATGGACTTAAGTAAGGCGGTCGACAAGGTTTGCCATGGGAGACTGATTAGCAAGGTTAGATCTCATGGAATAAAGGGAGAACTAGCCATTTGGATACAGAACTGGCTCAAAGGTGGTGATGGAGGGTTGTTTTTCAGACTGGAGGCCTGTGACCAGTGGAGTGTCACAAGGATCGGTGCTGGGTTCTCTACTTTTTGTCATTTACATAAATGATTTGGATGCGAGCATAAGAGGTACAGTTAGTAAGTTTGCAGATAACACCAAAATTGGAGGTGTAGTGGACAGCGATGAGGGTTACCTCAGATTACATCTGGATCTGGACCAGATGGGCCAATGGGCTGAGAAGTGGCAGATGGAGTTTAATTCAGATAAATGCAAGGTGCTGCATTTTGGGAAAGCAAATCTTAGCAGGACTTATACACTTAATGATAAGGTCCTAGGGAGTGTTGCTGAACAAAGAGACCTTGGAGTGCAGGTTCATAGTTCCTTGAAAGTGGAGTC
>NC_057728.1:68774583-68793887 GCF_004010195.1 Chiloscyllium plagiosum | reverse complement strand
TTTTCACACAGAGGGTGGTATGTGTATGGAATGAGCTGCCAGAGGATGTGGTGGAGGCTGGTACAATTGCAACGTTTAAGAGGCATTTGGATGGGTATATGAATAGAAAGGGTTTGGAGGGATATGGGCCGGGTGCTGGTAGGTGAGACTAGATTGGGTTGGGATATCTGGTCGGCATGGACAGGTTGGTTCGAATGGTCTGTTTCCATGCTGTACATGGACTCTAACTCTATGACTCTATGACTCTAACTCAACTGTGAATATAGGAGCTGCACTTGGACACAGTCATAGATGGATAAAAATGTTTTAGAAGCATATAAGTGAAATGAGTACTCAGTAAATCTTTAGATTTTCACAGTCGTAAATGTATGTTCACTGGCAATGTACTATATATATTTGATGTGGACTCATTATACTGCCAGTTGGTCACCTTGCATTAAAGGATTTGAATGTGTTTCATTGAAAGACTCTTTATTATCTCTCACCATCATCAAAGTGATCACAAAGTGATTGATCCTAAAATGAGGACATTTAAGCCGACCATCACTGAATGCTTCAGGCAAATGAACAGTAAATGCTCACTGTGTTTTATGCCCTATAAAAATACTTCTCTGCAGTGTTGGCAGCCAAATCAATGCATTGCAACAAAACAACAAACAGAAATTGCTGGCAACATTGTTGGTTTTGTTTCTGATTTCTAGCATCTTCAGTTCTTTGTTCAATTTATTTGCATACTGGTGTCCAACTATAACACATGGAGATAAGCCAAGCAGGCTTCAGTGATAATTGAATTGAATTAAATTGAGAATTGAATTAAATTTATTGTCAAGTGTACTAAGGGACAGTGAAAAGCTTTGTCTTGCGAGGAATACAGGCAGATCACAGAGTTAAGTAGCATGGATAAGTAAAATAATAGGTAAACAGCAGCAAAAACAAAAACACAGGCACAGGCGAATGCTAAGGGTTTGTGAGTCCATTCAGTATTCTAACAAGAGCAGGGTAGAAACTGTTTCAAAATCAGCTGGTGCTTGTGTTTAGGCTTCTGTACCTTATCCCCAGTGGAAGAGGTTGTAGAAAAACATTGTCGGGTGGATAAATCTTTGAGAATGCTGGCGGCCTTTCCTTGACAGCGGGCCTGGTAGATGGATTCTATAGATGGGAGGTTGGCCTTTGTGATTGTCTGGGCCGAGTTCACCACTCTTTGTAACTGTCTCCGATCTTGAATGGTACAGTTGCCATACCAAATAGTGATACATCCAGACAGAATGTTCTCGATGGCGCACCTATAAAAATTGGCAAGGATTATTTGCCATCATGCCAAATTTTCTCAGCTGCATGAGGAAGAAGAGAGGTTGTTGGGCGTTTGTAACCAGTGCATCCACATGAGGAGTCCAAGGAAGCTTGTTGTCGATGACCACTCCCAGAAGCTTGACATACCTCTGTGCTGTTAATGTGTAGGAGGGCTTAAGTAACATCCTGCCAAAAGTCAAGAATGAGTTCTGTCGTTTTGCTGGTATTGAGAGCTAGGTTGTTCTCACTTCACCATTTTTCCAGGTCTTCCACCTCCCGTCGATAGTCTGTTTCGTCGCTATCTGAGATCTGACTGACTATGGTGGTGTCATCAGCGACCTTGTAAGTGGCATTAGTCTGGTATTTGGCGACGCAGTCACAGGTATACAGTGAGTACAGTAGGGGGCTGAATGCGTACCTCTGGGGGGCTCCAGTATTGAGTTTTAGTGAGGATGAAATATTGTCCTCAGTCTTTACTGATTGTGGCCTGTGGGTCAGGAAACTGAGGATCTAGTTGCAGAGAGTGGGGCTTAGTCTGACATCACTAAGTTTATTAATCAGTCTTGAGGGGATTAAAAGATTAACGTATTTGAAACGCCAGGTGTATAATATGAAGAATATGGGGTTAGTCCAGCAGAAAGACAGCGGGTTTCCTAGTTTTTGAGATGGTCAAAATTGCTGATGGCCAAACAGACTGGACGTCCCTGTTCAAAATAAACGATAAGCTAACATGCAGGTACAGCAGGCATTAAGGAAGGAAATGTGTAAGGAGCATTGAGTAAAATGATTAGAAGAGCCTGGTTGCAGTTGTTTACACCATGGTGAGGCTGCACCTGGAACATTGTGTCTCATATTGTTCTTCTTAATTAGAAAAGTGTGAATATCTTGGAGAGGATTGCAATTTAGTTTCAGAGACTGATTTTGGGAACTTTAGAGTTATCCGATGAGGTCAGATTGAACAGAATTGCACCTTCAAAGAATCATAGAATCCCTACAGTGCAAATAGAGGCTATTGGACCATCAGATCTGCACCAACCATCCAAACAGCATCCCAGCCAAACCTACTTGGACAGTTCCAAACAGGAGATTTTATTCACAGCCACAAAAAAGGAATACAAACAAAAGAACAGAGACTGCAGTACAAACTGTGATAGGCTCGACAAGGTCTATGGGAAATCAGTGATTTATCTCTTCATGGAGAACATTGACTATGAGTTTCTTTGGTAATACGCAATGGCCTGTCCAACTGGAACTCATCATCTGAGCCCTTAGAAAGTACACCCAGGGATGGATGTACAGAGTAATCCACCCAGGCTGGGACAAGTTGTATGCCATGAGGATTGTGGGCAAGATTCATGTCCGTGTCTGCTGACAGGAGCATGTGAGTGGATTGGCAAAATGGCAGACATCCAAGATCAAGGAGTTGAAAAAGGAGGTACTCAACCTGTAATCAGCTTTGCATTGCTAACCCTACAGGGAGTGCACAAGGAGAGGACAAGCATGCTGAGGGACCTGCAAGTCATCAAATCCCAATTCCTCGGGGACATGGCCGTGGGTCCCCCTTCTTCTACTCACTGTGTGAGTGGGGGCAGGGGACATCAGCAGCTCTTTGTGCTGCAAGCTGACAAGATGTTTTTCATCTTAGATCTTGCTGGCATCAGGGCACAGATCTCAGCCTATTACAAGGCACTGTTCTCTCTGGATCCATCCAGCAATGATGTCACAGGCTTTGTGGGATGACCTGCCACAGGTCAGCCTGGGGTTGCCAGGATGCATGATGCTCCTGTCACATACAAGATGCCGGCTGGTGCCCATCAACCAGTTATCAAGGGGTACGTCTGAGAGGCAGAGTAGGCTGACCGTAGAGTTCTTTAGGACATTCTGAGACATCCTAGGGAATTACAATGCGCATATCCTGATGGATTGTTTTGCAGCCAGGCAACTGTTCCTTTCCTGGTGAAGAGCACTCATCGTCTTGTTGCCAAAGAAGGGGGTCCTTCATTCACTTAAGAACTGGTGTCTGGTCTCTTCAGCAAGGAATTACAGGATTTCTGTGAGGGGGCTGTCATCTCACTTTGGATCCTTGCTGAACCATCATCCCAGCCAGCCCTCAAGGCTGGAGAATTGACTCCAATAGCCATCTGATCCAGGATCTGATCACTCTTCCTTTGTTGTAGATATGGTGACAAGAAATGAAGAATCTTCACTTTGTTTCCCATTGACTGCAATTTGATAGGGTTCCTTTTTGCCAAATTCACTCAAATGTTGCCTTGATTTCAAAGACAGTGACTGGATTCACATCTTAATTTCAGCTTTGTTCTCTATGCTTTTACCAAGTTGTAATATGGTCTGGAACTTTCCTCCGCTCTAATTAATCTGTTTTTTTTTAGATTACATTACAGTGTGGAAACAGGCCCTTCGGCCCAACAAGTCTACACCGACCCGCCGAAGCGCAACTCACTCATACCCCTACATTTACCCCTTACTTAACACTACGGGCAATTTAGCATGGCCAATTCACCTTACCTGCACATCTTTGGACTGTGGGAGGAAACCGGAACACCCGGAGGAAACCCACGCAGACACGGGGAGAACATGCTGTTGAGATATGACTCTAAGGAGAGAGGGAGCATGAGCTTGGACAAGTGGATAAATTGCCAAATTTTAGGGACAATGAGATGTCGGCAAAAGGTCAAGGAGCAATCTAAAGTAAAATTCTTCAAAGAGAGAACATGAAGAGACAGTCAACATAAAAGTGAATCCAATCTTTTAATTATTCAATTTGTGGGATGTATGTATCACTAGCTGGCCAACATTAATTGCCTGTCTCTAGTTGCTTTGAGAAGGTAGTGATGAACTGCCTCTTGAACCACTGCAGTCCACCTGCTGTTGGTTGATCCATAATTCCATTAGGAGGGAATTCCAGAAGCTTGACCAAGCGACAGTAAAGGAACACCAATATATTTCCAAGTCAGGATGGTGAGTGGCTTGGATTTGAACTTGAAAGTTGTTTTGCTGCCCTTGTTCTTCTCAATGGAGGTAGTCATGAGTTTGGAAGCTGCTGTCTGAGGATCTATGGTGAGTTTCTGCAGTGCATCTTGTAGATAGTACACACTGCTACTGAGCAATGGTGGTGAAGGGAGTGAATATTTGTTGATATAGTGCCAATCAAGCAGGCTGTTTTGTCCTGGATGCTGTCAAGCTTCTTGCATGTTGTTGGGGCTGCACTTATTCAGGCGAATAGGGAGCATTTCATCACACTCCTGACTTGCGCCTTTTAGATGGTGGACAGACTTTGACGAGTCAGGAGGTGGGTTACCCACTGAAGTATTCTTAGCTTCTGATCTACTCTTGTAGCCATTGCATTTATGTGATAAGTCCAGTTGAGTTTTTGATCAATGATAACTCTCAGCATGTTGATAGTGGGGGATTCAGTGATTGTAACACCATCAGTTGTCAAAGGGCAAGTTACATTGCCTCTTAGTGGTGATGGTCATGCAGCATGAATGTTACTTGCCATTTGTCAACCCAAGCCTGGATATTGGCCAGATCTTGCTGCATTTGGACATGAACTCTTCAGTGTCTGAGGAGTTATGAATGGTGCTGAACATTGTGCAATCATCAGCAAACATCCCACTTCTGACTTAATGATGGAGGGAAAACCATTGATGAAGCAGCTGGAGATGGTTGGGCCCAGGACACTATGCTGAGGAACTCCTGAGGAGATATCCTGGAGCAGAGATGACTGACCTCCAACAACCACGGCTATGTTCCTACGTGTCAAGTATGACTCCAACCACCAGAGAGTTTGCCCCCGATACTAATTGATTCCAGTTACACTAGGGCTTCTTGATGCCACACTCAGTCGAATGCAGCCATGATATCAAGAGCTGTCGCTCGTACGTCATGCCTGGAATTCAGCTCTTTTGTCCATGTTTCAGCCAAGGTTTTAATGAGATAAGGGGCTGAGTGGCTCTGGCAGACCCCAAACTGGGGGTCACTGAGCAGGTCATTACTGAGCAGGTGCTGCTTGATAGACTCCTTCCTGTTGATGTCACCTTCCATCTTTACTGATGATAGAGAGTAGACTGACGGGGCACTAATTGGCTGTGTTGGACAGGACATATTTGGGCAATTTTCCACCTTGTCAAGTAGATATCAGTGTTGTAACTGTATTGGAACACTTTGGCTAGGGGAGCGGCAAGTTCCGGAGCACAAATCTTCAGCACTGTTATTGGAATTGGTGTCATGGCCTGTAGCCTTTGCAGTATCCAGTGCCTCCAACTATTTCTTGACATTATGTGGAGTTAATCAAATTGGCTGAAGACTGATATCTGTGATGCTGAGGACCACTGGAGAAGGTTGAAATGGGTCATCGACTTGACACTTTTGACTGAAGATTGCTGCAAAATCTTCAATCATAAATAATAAAAAGATAATAAAAAGAGTAGTGTTTGTTTTGGAAGCAAGCAGAGGATCATTATGTGAAAGCTATTGCAATATCATCCTTTTCAGATTAAGTCTAAATTATAATTTGGGGAAGATATGGGAATTACACTGAGTAAACTGTTCATTCAGACAATTGGTGAGTCAAATAGCCACATTCTGTGCTGTACCAACTCTGTGATTCTTTGATTGAAAAGACATACATTAATCAAGGAGAGTCAGCATGGATTTATTAAAGACAAAATGTGCCTGAATACTTTGGTTCAATTCTTTGCTGAGAGGAGGTTGGTCCATATATATATATAGTGAGGCATTTGCCAAGTGACAGTCAGGAAGCTTAAAAAGAAGATGGATTAAGAAGAAAATATTAAGTCTGTAGAAACACAGATGGAATAATGATATGGAAAGAAAACTGTCTCAGTGACAGAAAGTTTAGTGTGGTAATGAATTAATGTTTTCTCAGCCTTGGAGATTTTTTGCATTAGTGTTGCCCAAAGATCAAATCTGTGTCAATTATTCTGCAATTTTTTATAATCTGCCTAGATTTGGGTGTAAGGAATTACATTCTAAAGTTTGTAGATTTTACAAAACTTAGCAAGTTTTAGTAATGATGAGGATAGCTATAGATTGCATAGATATAGAGAGGAGCAGTGGGCAGCAACAGGATGGATAATGTTCAATGTGGAGAAATGTGTACTTTCTGATATTATTATGGAAAGTATTTTCAGCATTATATGAATTTGAAATCATATATGAGGAGAGTAACTTTGATGGTATATACACAAATATCTGAAGGTTGATAGGATAAGTGGATTTTTTTAAAAAAAGCATATGGACTACCTGAGTTTATAAATAGAGGAAATGTATAATTTAAAAAAAAGAGAACATTCTGGAATTCATAAATCATTGGTTCGACCTCTGTTGGTGTACAATGGGTAAGTCTGGACGCCAAACTCCAGGAAAGATGCAAGAAATTAGACTGGGAACTGATTAAATTTACCGTGATGTTACAGGGGTGGGGGATTCATCCTATCTCAAGAGAGATAGATTGTCATTTTGAAATAAACCAATTAGATGCAAAACATATAGGAAATTATAACAAATAAAATCAGAAATTGGTGGAAAAGCTCAGTCGGTCTATCAGTATCTGCAGAGACAAAATAAAGTGAATGTTTCAAGTCCTATAACCCTTCTACCATCTACAAGTCACAAGTCAGCAGTGTGATGGAATATTTCCCACTTGCTTGGATGAGTGCAGCTCCAACAATGCTCAAGAAACCTGGCATCACCCAGGACAAAGCAGCCTGCTTGATTGACATCAGATTCACTCCACTTAGTAGCAGCAGTATGTACCTTCTACGATACGCATTGCAGAAATTCACTAAAGATCATGAGACAGCATTTTCTAAATCCAGGATCACCACCCACGAGAGGGACAAAGGCAGAGAATAGCAGATACATGAGAATACAAGTTCGTCTCCAAGCCACTCACTGTTCTGCTTTCAAAGTATGTCACCATTCTTTCCATGACTTGGAGGTGCCAGTGTTGGACTGGGGTGGACAAAGTTAAAAATCACACAACACCAGATATCGTCCAACAGGTTTATTTGGAAACATTAGCTTTTGGAGCGCCGCTCCTTCATCAGGTGGTTGCCACCTGACAACCACCTGATACAGGAGTGGAGCTCCGAAAGCTTGTGTTTCCAAATAAATCTGTTGGACTATAAATTGGTGTTGTGTGATTTTTAATAATTTTTTCAGTATCACTGGGTCAAGATCCTGGAATTCCCTCCTTAATAATGTTCTACCTACAGCACCTGGACCGCAGCATTTCAAGAAGGCAGCTCACTGCCACCTTCTCAAGGAAAAATAAATGCTGGTCCAGCCAGCAATGACCAATGCCCACTCTCACAAATGAATAAAAAAATTAATCACTGGATAAACTTCCTTTCATTTCCTTTGAAAAATCCTCAAAAGGATTTATTGTTAGGTTAGAAGGAATACTATCAACTATCCTCAAAATAGATTATACTGGAGATAATTCAGGCATTTCAAACTAAATTGAGCTTCAATAATTTTCAGAATAATGATAGTTTGAAATTTAACTTCTAAAAACGTGAGGAAATATTACTTTTGAAAAGTTATATTGACTGTAGCATCATCGTGATTAATAATAAAATGCTGTTCATGTTTTTATTCATTTGTAGCCAGAAATGACAGATAATCCCTCCCTTGGCTTTGTTGATGCTGGAATTTCATTTGTTATCCATTCACCCAAGGAACCACCACAGGTTGAGACAATGGGCCTTTTGGCAGGAGTTGGAATGCATGCCTATGCAGCAATACGGCAGTTGAAGGTAAGTTGAAAAATAATATCCTCAACAAACTGAAATCATCTCCTCAGAATGCTTTGAGATTTGTTTGAAGTAATAACTAAAATTGAATAAGCCAAGTCTTGTTTCTCATGTTGTAAAGACCAGTTTTATCTTTTAGACTGTGGACCATAAAAAGGGAAAAGGTACTGTTTTAAACCAATAAAACCATGAAAGAACATGTTGCAGCTTTTAAAATGAGGAACTGGAATTCATTGTGAATTGTATGTACTATGTTCCCTTATTCAGTGTAGGTTGACGACATGAGGATGGATGACACATTCAGCTGAATCTTTACCTAAGTGCATGTTGTATTGAGTTTTTTGGAGAGGTTCATGCTGCAAGACCCAGTGAGATTTCTTGCAGTATTTTAGCAAATGTCCCTCATTAATGGCATCCACCCTAATGGCATCCCTCAAGTAAAATTCTCTCTCCATCTTACCATGTACCTGTCCTGGGACAATATAGCATGGAAACCGACCCTTTAGTCTAACCAGTCCATACTGATCATGTTCCAAAATTAAACTAGTCCCATCTGCCTGTGCTTGGCCCATATCCCTCCAAACCTTTCCCATTCATGAACGTATCCATATATCTTTTAAATGCTGTACCTACATTCACCACTTGCTTTGGCAGTTTATTTTACACATGAACCACTCTTTGTGTAAAAATGTTGCCCCTCATGTCCTTTTTAAATATTTCTCCTCCATGACACCCAAACCATATTTAAAGAGCCATCATGTACTTGCATGAGCATTGGCATTCTGAAGCTGTTCTGCTTGATTCCAGGATGAATCTGAACATATTAGAGAAGGAGAAGAGGATGGTGCAATTGAAAGAGTCCTCTTCCTTGAGGACCAGCAGAGGATGCCACCCCACCAGGCTCTTGAGGATCTGGTCCAAGATTACCTCTGACCTCCTCCATGGATAGGTTGGCAGCAGTCATGGAGGATCACATTCAATACCCTCAGGATCTGTTGGAGAGGAACCCATACCTGCACTTCATCATTGCAGCCATTCATCCTCAGGACCAAATGAATGGCAAGTCCTGGATGAGACACCTGGTTTGTACACCAGGCAATCCATTCCTCACTAGAGTGGTGTCAGAAGACACTCAGCTATGGGTGAAAGCCCTCCTACATAACTCCCTTGCAGTATATGCTTTATCATATCAACCTTTGTCCACCTTCACAACTGTCATTCCACCCCCCCCCCCCCCCCCCCCGCAGACTGCAGCCCCTAATTCCTAAAAATAACTTCTTGCCAAGAAATCTTCCCAGATAAGTTATCCCTAATAACCCCTCACAGACTAGCTGCAATGGAGGCCCAGAACTGACTATGATCCACTCTGGAGACGGTTGACACGTGCATGCAAATGAGATGGATGTAGCACTCATCTTGTAGAACAACAAGATGTCTGCTCCCTGACTGAGGACTGCTGACCAGCAAGGCAACATGCCTGATGTGACTGCAATAATCAGTATGCTATGACATGGATGTTGTGAGCATGCAGGTAGTGCTAAGTGAGCAAGTGTTAAGATAGCAAGTGAGCAGCCCTGAGTTGCAGCATGGCCCAACTCATGAGCTAGGTCCCTGGCCATGTGCATAAATCTCCTTTGCAACAGCTTGTCAATGCTCATTTTTGGTGCATCCTGCATTGTAAATCAATTCTTTCTGAACATCCTGCAAGTGGATCGGAGAGGTTCCATGATGTGTTTTGTAACCATTGGATGCCGATGTCCATGGATGAGGGTTGCATATGGCTGGTAGCCATGATTCATGTCCTGAGGTATTGTTTGTTACTAAACAAAATGGAGACTGGTCACAACCAGCCGTGAACTGACGTCACAAGTACCTGCTTCTACATTGACATTTCTTGATTTACAAACTGTTTAATATACTTGATAATGCAGGACGATAAATATTAATGAGGTGAGTTACTGTATTAGTAATTTATTTAAAAGCTATAAATACTACCTCGTGAGAAAATAACCTCACTACTTAAGAAGCATAACATAGGAGTGAGGCACTCCTAACATCCATATAAGGCTTGCTGGAACTGTTATCCAATTCAGCTACAAATCCTACAAGCTCACATTGTTCGAACCCCTATAAGATTCCACTCCTGGCTCCATATCTGTGTGTTTACGGCAATTTTGCCTATAGGCAGCACTCTGATTGGTTTTTCAGTTGGCCAGTTGTTATTTACTCAGGAGGGCCTGTCATAGTAACAATAAGGCAAAAGTGAGGTCTACAGATGCTGGAGATTAGAGTCAAGATTAGAGTGGTGTTGGAAAAGCACAGCAGGTCAGGCAACATCCAAGGAGCTGGAAAATCAATGTTTGGGGCAGGAGCTCTTCATCAGAAAACAACTACTTGATTTAATCCTGAAGGAGGCTACAACCCCGTATGTGGACAATAGAATAAAACCGCTGAAAATGTGTTGCTGGAAAAGCGCAGCAGGTCAGGCAGCATCCAAGGAACAGGAGAATCGACATTTCGGGCATGAGCCCTTCTTCAGGAAAAGTCAATTCTCCTGCTCCTTGGACGCTGCCTGACCTGCTGTGCTTTTCCAGCAACACATTTTCAGCTCTGATCTCCAGCATCTGCAGTCCTCACTTTCTCTTAATAGAATAAAACCATCTCGCTTGCAAAGAGAAAATAACTGAATTGCTCTCTCCCTTGAGTGGAGAAGTAACATAAAATATCCAAGCAGCCTTTCTCACTCACCTGTAAACTGCTCCCTCTGTAAATTGCCTGTTAAAAGGGGAGACCACCTTCAGAGACGACGAATGGCACATGTGCAAACAATACAAACAACTTCCTCTTTTCAGCAAAAAATTAAAACAAAGTGGCATGAATCAAAAGAAGGCCATGCATTAACTCCTGTAGTTCAGATTAGATCCAGCAAATTGTTACTTTCAATGTTTTATATTAACCACTTTTTTTATCCTTAATGTTCTTGTCTTCTTATGTGTGAATTTGTTACAATGTGGAAGTTGAACCCCTCTGTTAATTAAACCAAATATCAAGAAAAGCTCGTCTTGCCTCGCCTCGTAATCTGTTAAAATATGAATGACTGAAAACTCCTAAATTCCACTGTTTAAAGAAAAATAACCATTTATTTCCTTAACTCTAATAGTGAACACTATTCATAAATCCAAGCCCCCCATTTTTTTAACTACTTACTGTCTGACCCCAACACTGTAAAAAATATGCTGTTCCAATAAAAAGACTTATTAAACATTCCATTAACTTAATCTCAAGGCCACAAGTCTCTTTCTTCTTCGCTATCTTCAATCTTCCAGCTACTGTTCTCCCTGGGACAACTTATTTTATTGCAAGTAGGTTTTACATGAAAAGGTACCTTTGATAAAGAGTGTTTTCTAATTTCTTTGAAAGCAAGATTTTCGATTGGCATGATTTGGAGATGCCAGCGTTGGACTGCTCCAACCACCTGATGACGGAGCAGAGCTCTGAAAGCTAGTGCTTCCAATTAAGCCTGTTGGACTTTAATCTGGTATTGTGTGATTTTTAACTTTAGTTTGGCAGTTAGCTCTCCAGTTTTACAGCAGTTACTTGGCAGATCGATGGCAGGTGCTGTGTGACCAATTTTCAAAATGCTCGCGCGTTTTATAACCCCCATGACACATTAAATTCATATAATTTGATTGGTTTCTGGATGTCAAAACAACGAACTCAAATTCAATTGGGTTTTAGTATCCTAGACATTATTCAAACTGATTGGTTGTATTTGAATTGTTATCAAAACTGCAACCAAAACTCAGGTATCCATTTAACAGTTATTTCCTACATGTATCTATTTTGGAAGAGCTCATCTCCCAGCCTTTCCATTTGGTCAGCTGAGCATGCACTTTTAAATTTACTTCAAAATTCAGAAAACACTTACAATTTTAAAACAAATATCCATGCTTTCAACTTCATAGCAGTATGTGTATGGATATTTCAGGAAGGAGTAAAATATAAATTAAAGATCTATAAGTTAGCTATTCATTTTTCTTGTTTAGCATTGGCTAAAAGAATTCTGTTACAACAAATAGGTATTTTCTTATTAATGAAAATACCTGAGTCAGGCAGTTAGGTAGAATTGGACTTAGTCATGTTTTCACATCAGTAGCAATTTTAGGAACAATGGGACTTGATTTACAGTGTACTAGCCGAGTGTATCATAATTATGTTATTGGTATTAATAGTAAGAATAGTTTATAGGTGTACCATTTTAATCTCCTAAATAGTTAGTAACAGTTTATTGAAAGTCAGGGGCAGATTGGTGTTGTGACCATTGCCTTATGATTCTATGCAGATGTACTTATGGGACCGGGAACTGTCAGGCATGAAGAGAGGTGGATCTTGTCCCTGGCCCAATGAAATTTCCCCTATATAATGCTGTGAAGTTTGAGCTGGTGCACCCCTCACTCAGGTTTCAAATAGTCTTCCCTCACAAATCTCCACTGACTGCCAACTCAGTGAAGCAACACACTGACCATTCCCATACTCAGGTTGAGCCTTACTTTATACTGCAGCTTGTGTTCTCCTCAAGGACCTCTTGCCTTTTACAACATTACTGCCTAGTGTTAATCCTGCTGCCTTGCCAGCTGCTCAGTGATGCTGTGGACATTAAGTTTGTGCACAGTGAATATGGCACTGAAATTTCATACCAGCATCACAAAGCTATCGATGACACACATACATATGTGTATACACTGACAACATCAATAGTGACCCACGTACTTTTTCAACTTCTATGCATGGATGGCTGATATGGAAGCAGCCAGGATACTAGTGACATGTTTGAGCAAGACTCTTGGATCGTGATCTGGACACATTGTAGTTACCTGAGGACTACATGTCAGGAGGGCAGCAAATTGCCAAGATGGTGAGGGGTTCGTGCAAGCATCAAGTTGGATCGAGTGTGAGAAATGCTTCAGTAACTTGCTGATTGCTGCCAAAAGTGGCTTATTGCATGCAAAATACCAGGTATTGGCAGACACAGCATATACGCTAAACAAAACCTTGGAAGGTTAAATGCAGCAACCATTGTAAATACCAAATAGGAAATAATATTAAGAACCAGATGAAAAGGACTCCCATTTGAATACAAGGACACCTCATTAGCATTTCTCTCTTGTCCTTGACATTCAATAGCCAAGAGTTGAACAAAACTAAGGGTGTGACCCTGGTACTGTGAGATATTCAATCTATGGAAGAGAGGATCATTCTGATACCCTGAATGTCCCCAAGTGATCTTATAGATAATGTAAAATGTCCCCTTTCAGGTGCACAGTGCCTGCAAGTTACTGTTTTCAGAATAACATTGTGAAGAATGACTTAGTGGATGATCCTAGTGAACAGCACTTTTTATAGTGGGATTGAGGGTTTCGAATAGATGAAAGATGCCAGAGAAGCTGAGACAGACAGCAGGCAATGCATTAGGTGGAGTGTGGAAAACAGTCACTGAAAATTGATAGGGAATGTAAGTATCCTATGAGTCACTTACATTCCTCTCACAAACTTTAGTAGCCTGCTTCCTCCCCTGTAGTGCTATGATAGCTTGCACCTTAAGGGCATATATTTTAAATTACAGTCAGTTATGAATCACTTGAACAGGATGTAATGCATTCATCTCAGGACTTGTCTCGTAGGATGAAGCAGCAGAAGTTCAGAACAGATGTACAATAAATAGTCTCCCAGTAAACATTATCTGTCCATGTCTTACCTTCAAACAAATACCCATGTTATTCTTTCACTGAGTATTGTGTGTGATTGGTGGCTGTACATAAAAGAAGAACATAACAATACCCAGGGAAGTAACATCACCTTGGTGTGCTCTGTGCTATAGCTCTGAAGTCAAACATGGGTCAAATCAGGCAAGGGTGACATGGAGTCAGAGATGTACAGCTTGGTCCAACTTGTCCATGCTGACCAGGAGCAACTATTGAGTGTCCTTGATAATTATGTACCTGTCAGGCAAGGAGGAAAGGGTCGTGCGAGGGAGCCGTGGTTTAATAAGGAATTGGAATCGCTGTATTCTTCTATGTTCTATGTTCTATATACGAAATTAATTTAGTCCCATTTGGCAGCACTTGGCCCATATCCCTCTAAACCCTTCTTATTCATGTACCCATCCAGATGTCATGTAAATGTTGCAATTGTATCAGCCTGCACCACTTCCTCTGGCAGCTTACTTCATACATGCATGATGCTCTGTGTGAAAACGTTGCCCCTTAGGTCCCTTTTAAATCTTTCCCTTCTCCCCTAAACCTATGCCCTTGAGTTCTGGATTTCCCCCCAACCCAGGGAAGAGACCAGGTATATTTTCCTATTCATGCCCTTCATGATTTTATAAAGATCACCCCTCAGCCGCCAGTGCTCCAGGGAAAAGAGTCCCAGCCTATTCAGCCTCTCTCTATAGCTTAAACTCTCCAACGCTGCCAAAACCCTTGTCAATCTTTTCTGAACCCTTTCAAGTTTCACAACATCCTTCCTACAGGAGGGAGACCAGAATTGCACACAATATTCCAAAAGTGGCCCTATGCAACTGCAACATGACCTCCCAACTCTTATACTCAAAGCTCTCACCAATAAGAAAAGCAAACTAAACACCTTCTTCACTATCCTATCTACCTGAGACTCCACATTCGAGGAAATATGAACCTACACTCCGAGGTCTCTTTGTTTAGCAACATTCCTCAGGGGAGAAAGTGAGGTCTGCAGATGCTGGAGATCAGAGATGGAAATGTGTTGCTGGAAAAGCGCAGCAGGTCAGGCAGCATCTAGGGAACAGGAGAATCGACGTTTCGGGCATTAGCCCTTCTTCAGGAATTCCTCAGGACCTTGCCATTAAGTGTATAAGTCCTGTCTTGATTTGCCTTTCCAAAATGTGGCGCCCTACATTTAAATGAACTCCACCCCATTGGCCCATCTGATCAAGATCCTGTTGTTCTCTAAGGTAACCTTCTTCACTGTCCACTGCACCTCCAATTTTGATGTCATCTGCAAACTAACTATACCTCCTATGTTCAAATCCAAGCAGATTTCTTTCCCTGAATAACACTGGTGAGTTTCATGGTCATCAGTAGATTTTTAATTCCAGGTAGGCCTTTGCCTAGTGGTGTGCCGCAGGAGTCAGTGCTGGGTTCCCTGGTTTTTGTCACTTGTAAATGATCTGAATGTAAATATAGGAGTTACAGTTCATAAATTTACAGATGACATTAAAATTGGTGTTAGAGAGTGAAGAAGGTTACCTCAGAGTTCAACGGGACCTCAATCAGATGAGCTGATGGGCTAAGGAGTAGCAGATAGAGTTTAATTGATAAATGTTAGGTGCTGCATTTTGGAAAAGCAAATCAGAGCAGAACTTATGCAGTTAATTGTAAGGTCCTGGGGCATGTTGCTGAACAAAGGGACCTTACGGTCCAGGTTCATAGCTCTTTGAAAGTGGAGTCACAGGTAGATAGGATAATGAAGAAGGCATTTGTATGCTTGCTTTTTTGGTCAGTGCAGTGAATGTAGGAGTTGGGAGATTATGTTGCAGCTGTACAGGAGACTGGTTAGGCAATTTTTAGAATACTGCATCCCTGTTATAGGAAGTTTGTTGTGAATCTTGAAAACGTTCAGAAAAGATTTACAAGGATGTTGGCAATGTTGGAGGGTTTGAACTATAGGGAGAGGCTGAATAGACTGTCTTCTCGGAGGCTGAGAAGTTACCTTATAGAAGTTTAATAAAATAATGAAGGGCATGGATAGGGTGAATAGTCAAGGTATTTTCCCCAGGATAGGGGAGTCTAAAACTAAAGAGCATAGGTCTAAGGTGAGAGGGGAAAGATTTAAAAGGGACCTAAAAGGCAACGTTTTCACACAGAGGATGGTGCAAGTATGGAATAAACTGGCAGAGGAAATGGTGGAGTCTGATACAATTCCAACAATTAAAAGGCATCTGGATGTGTATATGAATAGGAAGGGTTCAGAGAGACATTGGTCAAATGCAGGCAAATGGGACTAGATTAATTTCGGATATCTTGTTGGCATGGATGAGTTGGACTGAAGGGTTTATTTCTGTGTTGTAAATCTCTATGACTCTCTGACTTCATTATGGATCCTCTTAACCTCACAGTTAGTTTTTGGACTGCTCCCCCTTCTCCTGATTCCAGTCACCTCAGCCACATCTTAAAGGGGCAGGATATACCCTGTTGTTTGGGCTCTGAGCCCATGTGCTCAATTTTCTGTCTCTCTCTCTCCTTTCTCATCTTTTTCTTTTTAATTTATTCTTCATCTTCTGACATCGTGGGGCAGCAGAAATGCAGTTGACAGGGTGTCGGTTGCAGCGATGTTAGTGCCTGGAGCAAGCACCACCGGCTGCGACAGGTCTGGAGCCTGCATTTGAGGACTTGTTGGGTCATCAGCTGTGGTGGACTCCTAGCTGTGGTAGGCATGCAGCGTGGGCTCGGTGGGTCTTTGGCTGTGGCAACGTCTGGAGCGAGAACTCTTGGCTGCAATAAACCTGAAATGTGGACTCCTTGAGAGCCATGCAGACACCTTGCAAATATCCTGGAGCTGTGTTTGTGGACATGTTCAGAAGATGAAATCAATTTGAGTAATTCTTTTTTATTCTTTTTGTAATTCAAAATGGCTGTATTGTTGCGACAAAACAAATTTCATTATATTTTCTCAATATATGAGACAATAAATACATAAACACACATAAAATGAATAAATAAATAACTTAAATACATAAGAGTTTCCATCCTCAATCAAGCATTCCGACCTCTTTGGCTTCAAGCTTCCCAGAACCTTCTTCTCCAGCTTCATCTTCTTGCCAGGAAATGGGTCTTTCTTACTTTCTACCTGATCAAATACTACATCTTCTTCTGCATCAAGTTATGCAGTCTGCAAACACTAAACCATCTTGAAAACCTGGCTGCAGCATATTGGACAGCACTCACAAGAGTCGGGCTTGTTTCCAATTTCCATCTGTGGGACTTTGGATGACAGTTGAGGCAGCTTGGATTTATTTATAATGAATAATTTGTAGGCAACTCTCATGGAAACAGACACACACACACAGAGGAAGGTCTTGAAATAGTTGCACAGAATAAGTAGTGTCTCTTTCTGTTCTCCATCAATATGCTGATAGCAACATGAATACAGTCTACAATATCTGGTCAGCAGATACTGCACAGCTCTGCAGCCAAGCCATGGAAAAAAAAGAGGCAGCAGAGTTGACTGCCATGGTAGCTCTTAGTGCAAGAGGCAAGGTAAATTGGTGAGTAGATCTAGGGCCCAAGTCATCAGTGGGAAGGCTACAAGGCTGAATTATTATCTGTCTGGAGAGATAAGGTCTCTCCCTGTTTTGGTACTACAATATTTCCAAGTAGGTGAGCCTATTGCTATATCTGCAGTGCGAAGGTTATTCCCTAGTCCTTCTTCTCTTTCTTCATATGGGCTGAAGAGATAGTACTGAAAGCCTGGGAATCCTATCTCCTGCTACACAAGGCTAGTACTGCTGAAGTCTTTTTTTCATGGTTTAATTGGTTTAAAAACATTTAATTAGTTTACTTAAAGTATTTGGTAATTTTAAACTATTATGTTATCAATGTTTTGAGAAGATTTGTAGCTCTTTGTAAAGAAGATTATTATATGTTCATAAATACCAAGTGTTAAGTACAATTTTCACTAACAGTTAATAATGATCTGTTCCCATAATGGTCTGTGTCATTGAAGTTGCAATTGAATATGTTTATTTTGGGTCAGTATGGATGATCAAAAAAAAAACCAGTTTTACTGTAATTTACAGACTATAAACCAGGAGTATCCTTGGGGAGAATGTAATCCTAACATAAAACTGGAACATCATGACACTTATACAACTTATGGCTGTTTACAAGAATGTAAATCAAAGCATATAAAAGAACATTGTGGCTGCATACCTTTCCTCCTCCCAGGTTGGTATGATTTTTTAAAGTGTACTTAAAATGGGCTAAAAGACAATCTGATACTATAATCCTTTAAGATTTACTGAATTATAGAATTGTTGCAATACAGAATAAGGCCACTTATGTGTCATGTCCGCAAGATAACTCATCGAGAAACCTTTTCCCTGCAGTCCTGATTCTTTTTTTTAAAAATGTGCCTTGGTTATAATATTTTTGGGAAATATCACACAAACATTTCAATTTGAATCTTAAAAAATGTACAATAACACACAACCTGTCTCCATTAACCATGTTTTATTCAAAATATTTATAATACACTTAATATTTACAAAGTGCATTCCATATTATACAGCCTGAAGGTAAAAACAACTCAAATTAGAAATCAGAATAAGTGTAAACATGTAATATTTTCCTCAATGCACCATGCTATCTGATGTACCTAAATACATTTTCAATATTCTTAATTTATAATGTACATTCTTTGTAAGATGCAAAGCCTGAGGGGTTCTGCAAGCTTCCAGCTCTTCAGTACACAATGGTTGAATAGCCTTAGATAATGACCTTTCCCCATTATGCATCTGCAGCATCTGCCCCAAGCTTTAATTTGTCCCTTTGCTGGATCTTACAATGTGCCTGTCTGCAACATTTATTGAAGAAAATTTCACGCACTGGAAGATCAGGAAGTTTTGATCAGACTGAAGAGTGTCTTTCTCAATTGATGACCTTCAAGAAATAGTTGATGTTTGTCTTGCTGTGTATCCTTGGGAATAGTGCATCGAGTACAAAGTGCTGCTTCACAAAGCATTTTTGTAAGAACCTTGACAGAAACTACTCCACCTCTCACCAAACCCTCTACGGAACAGTCTCTTCACCACCACAGCCATCTCAAGGACAACATGCAGAAGTGGTGAGACTCCAGGAAGGATCAGATGGGAAGGGCCTTTCTCACAGAATCCCCATGTGGAAGCAGGCCATTTGTTCCATTGAGTCCACACCAAAACCCTCCGAAGAGCATTCCAAACAAACCCATCACTCTAGCCTATCCTTGTAACCCTGCATTTCCCATGGCTAATCCAACTATCCTGTACATCCTTGGACACTGTGGACAATTTAGCATGGCCAATCCACCAAACCTACATAGCTTTGATTTGGAGATGCTGGTGTTGGACTGGGGTGTACAAAGTTAAAAATCACACAACACCAGGTTATAGTCCAACAGGTTTAATTGGAAGCACACTAGCTT
>NC_057728.1:68765885-68772344 GCF_004010195.1 Chiloscyllium plagiosum | reverse complement strand
AAAGAAAGGGTTTTGTGATTTACACATGAAAGAAGTGAAACTATCGCTGTATTCTGACAGATGAAAGGCTTAACAGACAATCAATTCTTCAATGTATAATTTCAGTTACATCACACTGCAAATTTTTGCTATAAATTCTGTGTTACGATCGAGCCCTCCACAATCACCTGATGAAGGAGCGTCGCTCCGAAAGCTAGTGTGCTTCCAATTAAACCTGTTGGACTATAACCTGGTGTTGTGTGATTTTTAACTTTGTACATAGCTTTGGGCTGTGGAAGGAAACTGGAGCACATAGAGGAAACCCACACAGACACGGGAAGAATGTGCAAACTCCACACAGATAGTTGCCCGAAGGTGAAATCGAACCCAGGTCCCTGAAGCTGTAAGGCAGCAGTGTGAATCACTGAACAACCATGCTTTCTCATTAGCAGCCAAGCTCCGTATTGGTGAATAAAAAAAGCAAAGCATGCTGAAGCAACTCAGCAGGTCTGGCAACATTGATGGAGAGGGAAACAAAGTGAATGTTTTGAATCCAATATCACTCTTCTTCAGAACTTGTACTTGTTTTAAGTTCTGGCCGTGACACATTCACTGAATTGACTTTTGGCAGTCTACACAGGGAACCATTCGACAGGATCTTTTATCTCATTTTCCCACAGGACTTTGAGGATGTTACGTGCTGATGGACTGTGGTTAAAGATGTTTGTCTGCATTAAAATCTTCACAATGGACACCTGTATGACAAGGTTTAAATACTTGAAGCAGCTGCAACAATGTGACTCGACTCCTCCTTCAAAACACAGTAGTCAGGTAGAAGCTCAGCACAGACTGAGGTTCCATGCACTGCTTGATGTAGCTACACACAGAGATAGCCAAAAAGGATGACAGCAATGTTGGTTATGGACTTCTTCCCTGTATCTAAATGTTTGTAAATTGTGTCCCTGTGGATGTAGTCTATTTTTGATCACTAGATCAAGTGGAAGGCTCAAGTGATCACTACAGTGTAAGAGTGAAGAATGGGCCAAATCTGTGACATGTACCAAAAACACTTTACATTTGAGAATCAAGTTCTGAACTACATTGGAGAAGGAGCATTGATCCTTGTGATAGATTTTTACTTGACTGTACACTTTATTTACTTTACTATACACTCCTTTCAGATTTTAGGTCACGTTCTGATCCCTCCAAAGCAAGTACCCAGGAACTTTAGGTAATCTGAATTGACAATAAAGGGGACAAAAGATTGGTCGAGCCAGATTAGAGAGAAGAACGTGGCCCCATTCTTATTTCTATATCATGACTCCTACAGAGCTTTGTGGATGCTGACCAATCTGCAAACTGACTATTAATCCAAACATACAGCAATGACACCGTCCATGTACAAAGAGGCATCAACTTGAGCATTTTTAAAAATGTATTCATGGAATGAGGATACTGCTGTTTAGGGAAGCATTTATTACCCAAAAGGCAATGAAGAATCAACGATATTGTTGTGGCAGATGCCCTTCCCTAGACAACATTACTGAACCAAATAGATTCAATAATGCCTTGATTGTTTGAATAATCACCCTTTTAATACTTACATCATTCTCAACGGATTCAACAAATAGTTCTATGGAACAGATCAGAACAGAAGAAAGAAGGAAGACCTGTTCAACTCATATTTGATTAGAAAGTTTTGTGTTTTCCAACAATTAACTGAATTTGTGTTACTGACATTTGTGTAGGGCAGTTGATTCCCACCTCAAACATCCTTTTGGAGAGCATGCCCATTATGTCATTTTGTGATATTCTGTTAAAGCACTCATTGTACATGCTGATGAAGTAGGTGTCCAAAACCTCCTCACTTGGTCCTGCACACTGTAAAACTTCCCAAAAAAAAATTGTCTATTTTTAGAGAACTAGCAGCCTTAAATCATGCAGAGCTCACAGTTTGTCTAAACTCTCCTACGTACGGTCAGCTAAGCCCTCCAGATAGAAAGCAAGAATGCCTTGATTAATGTTGCTTCCACGACATGTAGACAAGCTATCTCTAGCAATCTTCCAGACTTAATCCTCAAGGATGAGCTTCTTTCAATAAGAGTATAAAATTATAGGAAATAGGAACAAGAGTAGGCTATTCAGCCCCCATAAGCCCCCCCATTCAATATTACTTATGTCCCATTTTCTACCCTTCCCCATAATGCCTCATTACCCTACTGATCAAGAATCTATTCATCTCAGCCTTAAATATACACAAGCACTCTGCCCCAACAGCTGTCTATGGCATGGAGTCTCAAATACTCACAACCCTCAGAGAAGAAATCCCTCCAATATGAAACTGGTAACCCTTAATTCTGAGGCTGTGTTCTGATGGGAGTCTGCCATGAGGGGAAACATCCTCTCAGTGTTTACTTAAGAATCCTATATCTTTCAGTGAGGACATCTCTCCTTCTCATAAATGCCGATCTATTTAGCCTGTGCTCATTCAGGCAGTCCTTCCACTCAGAGGATTAACCTAGTGAATCTTCTCTGAACTGCCTCTAATGAAATAATAGGGGGATCAAAACTGCTCACAGTATTTCAGGCCTTTGACAAGGTACTGCATGGTAGGTTGTTGAGTAAGATGAAATCTCATAAGATCCAGGGAGAGATACCAATTGGTCACAAAATTGGCTTAACGATAAAAGACAGAGGGTGGTGGTAGGGAGTTGCTTTTCAGACTGGAAACTTGTGACTAGCAGTGTGACACAAGGATCAGTGCTGGATCCACTGTTATTCATCATTTATATCAACGATGTGGATAAGAATTTAAGAGTTATGGTTAGTAAGCTTTTGGATAATATCAAGATTGAGTGGTATAGTGGACAGTGAAGGTGGTTATCTGGAAAATAAGTGAGATCTTGATCAACTGGGGAAATGGGCTGAGAAATGGCAAATGGAGGTTAATACAGATAAGTGTGAGGTCTTGCATTTTGGAAAGTCACATCAAGGTAGGAGTTTCATGGTAAATTGTAGGGCCTTAAGGAGTGCAGCTGAACAGAAGGACCTTGGGATTCAAGTGCAGGGTTCTCTGAAAATGGAGTCACAGGGCAGTGAAGAAGGCTTTTAACAGGTTGGACTTCATCAGTCAGGGCACTGAGTATAGAGGTTGAGAAATGATGTTGCAGTTGTACAGGATGTTGGTGAGGCCATACTTGGAGTATTGTGTTCAGTATTGATCACCTTGCTAGAGGAAGGATGTTTTTAAACTGAGAAGAATTCAGAAGAACTTTGCAAGGATGCTGTCAGGACTCAAGGGTGTGAGCTATAGAGAAAGGTTGGATAAGGTGGGACTTTCTTCTTTCGAGCGTAGGAGACTGAGGGGGGATCGTGAGGGGGTATATGATCATGGGAGGCATGGATAGGGTGGGGAATGGAGGACTAGAGAGCATCAGTTTAAGGTTAGAGGAGAAAGAATAAACGGGAAGCTGAGGGGTAACATTTTTAGACAGAGAGTGGTACACATTCAGACTGAGCTGCCAGTGGAATTGGTTGAGGCAGGTACATTAACAACATTCAAAAGGCATTTGCACAAATACATGGATAGGAAAGGTTTAGAAGGATATGGGTCAAGTGCAGGGAAATGGGGTTAGTATGGACGGACATTTTGGTTGGCACGGGCCAGTTTGGGCCAAAGGGCCTGTCTCCATGCTGTAGGACTCTATGACTTTATAACTGACCCAGTAGACTGAGGAATGGCAGATGGAATTAAATTTAGATAAATACAAAGTGTTGCGTTTTATTGGGTCAAACCAGGACCAGACTTACTCAGGCAATGGTAGGGCCTTTGGGAGTGTTACAGAATGAGGAGATCTAGGATTACAGGTTCATAGTTCCTTGAAAGTACAGTCACAGGTAGAAAGGGTGGTGAAGATGGCTTTCAGCATGCTTGTTTCATCGGTCAGAGCACTGAATAGAGGAATTCGGATGTCTTGTCGCAGTTGTACAATACATTGGTGAGGCTGCATTTGGAGTACTGTGTGCAGTTCTGGTCACCCTGCTATAGAAAAAATATTATTAAACTCGGAAAAGTACAGAAAGGATTTATTAGGATGCTACCTGGATTGGAAGGTTTGAGCTATAAGGAGAGGTTGGATAACCTGGGACTTATTTCCCTGGAGCATAGAGGACTATAAAATTATCAGAAGCACAGATAAGCTAGATAGAATAGGTAGATTATCCCCTGGCAAGGAAGTCTAAAACTAGAGGGCAAAGGCTTAAGGTGTGAAGGGAGATCAAAAAAGATTCTGGGGACAATCTTTTCCTCACAGAGAGTGGTGAGCATCTGGAACGGGCTGCCAGATGTAATGGTGGAAGCGAATACAATCTTGTCTTTTAAGAAGCATTTAGACAGGTATCTGAAGGGGATAGAAATGGAGGGATAAGGACCAAATGCAGGCAAATGGACTAGTTTAATTGTGAAAACTGGGCGGCATGGGAAAATTGGGCCTTTCCATACTGTAGACCTCCATGACTGTCGCTCTATGTGGTTATGCCAGCATCTTACTCAGATAAAGTAAGACTTCCCTACTCTTATACTCCAGACCTCTTGGCATTAGGATTAACATTCCATTAGCCTTCCTGATTATAGCTTTCTGTGTTTCATGCACAAGTCCCCCTAAGTCCCTTTGTCTTGTAGCTTTTTGCAGTTTTCTCCATTTAAATAATATTGTTCTTTTCATCTCCTTTTCAAATTGACAACGTCAAATTTTCCAACTCTTTGCCTACTTACTCATTCTATCAATATCTCTCTGCAAACCATTTATATCCCTCTCTCAACTTGTCTTTCCACCTGTTTTTGTGTTGCCTGCAAATTTGGCTATGGTGCATTCACTTCCTTCCTCCAGCTTATTAACATGTATTGTAAACAGTTGTGGACCCAGCACTGATCACTCTGGAAGCCCACTGGTTACAAGTTGCCAACCTGAGAAAGAACCCCTTATTCCCACTCACTGGTTCCTGTCCATTAGCTAAAATACAATCACCAATCCTTCTATTTTAAGATCCTGCCAGTGACCTTAAAAAGCTCACAAATCAGCATTTAACAGTAAGTTTAACAGTAAGTTGGCTACTCGCAACCACTAGGTGGATATTCTCTCCTGGTGCTGACCTGCCTCCACAAACACTTTGGACCATTGCTGCAGGATATATTTCTTAAATATTGCTCCTAGCCCTCCCCTGAAATTCACCTCTTGAGACTGCGAACGTTCTGTGCAATACGGTAATTGGTGTGCTCTGACATAGACCCTTTTAACATTTTAGAGTTCAATTGATGTTATTTATGCCATACACATTCTGTCCAGTATTAGCTGGTGGCTCTGCAAATGGAAAAATCCATAGGTAATTTTTTTCATCTAAATCTTTAGATATTTGAATGAATAATAAAGTAATTGTAATAAGTAAGTCCCCATTATCTTCCTTGCAGTACTATTTTTAATATAATTTTTTCCTTATGTATTAATACATTTTGCTATTTTAACATACTTTGTTTCACTCTTAAAGCAGGCCTGCTCTTGTTAGCTGTTATACTGAAGTCTTGTGACTAATGTGGAGGATTCCCACCTTTACTTTGGCTTCACTGCATAATTATTGCTGTCATAGCCTATTAACCGATTCCTGCCTCTAACAGTTTTACCTAATGATCTCGCTCTTACGAATGATCTCCTACCTTCCCCACAGCCTCCCAAATTTTCTTTCCCCATTTAATAAGAGCTGCTTAGGCTCTTAATCTGCCCAACTTTATTTGCTGCCTTTGTGCTCCCCCAGGTCTGAAATTTAGGACTAATGTTTCACTTCTGGACCTTAACTTCCTTTTCTGTGCCCATGGTCTCCAATTGTGATAAATGTCCAGAGCATTTAAACCATTCACTGGAGTATCCTTCCTTGTTTCTGCCGGCCATTTCAATAATTGGTGCTTTGCATTGCTGACAGAGTTGCATGAGCATGTGATTTATAGTTGAGCCTGAAGGTCTCACACTGCTGCTTAATATTTAGTGCAAGCATTTAAATAAAATCTGCATAACCACCTGCCATGTTATATGGGCAACATACACTGTATGATCTGCTCATGAAGAAGATTGCTGCCACCATTCTCTCTAAGTGTAGGAAACTGCAAAGCCTATTTGATAAAGAAAAATCACTTCCTACCGACAAGAAAAGTCTCATGTGTTTAACAAGATATCGTTTATTTCAAGGAAACAATTATTAACATAATAGACATTGTGATGGAGACTTTGAGGAGGACCAGATAGTAGGTATTATCTCTTTGAGATCCCAAACTGTTCTGATCTCAAGTCCATCATTTATCATCCTAGTGGGTGGTGCTATGGCCTCCCTCAGTATTAACCTTTCGAGGTATATTCAGAGCCATCCATAACAGAACAAATGATCAAATACCCATTAAACACTGCAACCTTTACATGACATTGTGTTCCATCT
>NC_057728.1:68747704-68765385 GCF_004010195.1 Chiloscyllium plagiosum | reverse complement strand
TGTGATATCCCCTACAGGTCTATAGGAATCACTAATCCATCTCCTTGTGGAGCATTTTGAGTATGAATTCCCTTGGTAACAGGCAAAAGCCTACCCAAGTGGAATCCATCACTTGAGTCCTTTGTAAAACAGACCCTGATGATCTAGTGGTGGGAACGTGCTTGTGGAATCATAGAATCACCAGAATGCAGAAAGAGGCCCTTTGGCCTATCGAGTCGGCACTAGCTCTTCGAAGAGTACCGAACCCAGACCTAGTTTTCCCACCCTATCCTCATAACCCCAGAATTTATCATGACTAATCCACCTAGCCCACAAATCTACAGTCAATACTACAGTCAATTTAGCACGACCAATCCACCTAACCTACAGGAACAAACTACTGCAACTGCTGGAATCTGTACTAAAAACAACAAATGCTGGAGATCACAGTGGGTCAGATAGCATCCATGGAGAGAAAACAAGATAACATTTCAAGTCTAAATGGCTCTTCATCAGTGCTGAAGTGAAGTGTGGAGGGGGCAGTTTGGGAGTGCGGATGTGTGGGAGTAGTGGGTGTAGCAGGTGAGATGTGAGCGTAGTGAGTATAGGCTGATGATAGAGAAAAAATATTGATAGTTCAGCTTATGTGATCGGAATGTGAAAATAGCAGAACAATGGTGTGTCTCCTGTCAGACTTGAAAGGACAGTAATGGTGTGTCTCCTGTCAGACTTGAAAGGACAGTAACTGGGATGGGGGAGCAAATTACATGATAAAAAAAGCTAAAAGAAAGTGAAGACAGGGTTCACTATTTAAAGATGTTGATCTCAATATTAAGTCCAGGAGGCTGTAAAGTGCCTGGTCTGAAGTTGAGATGTTATGGAGATGTACAGCATGGAAACAGACACTTCGGTCCAACCCGTCCATGCCAACCAGATATCCCAACCCAATCTAGTCAAACCTGACAGCACCCGGCCCATATTACTCTAAACCCTTCCTATTCAAATACCCATCCAAATGCCTCTTAAATGTTGCAAATGTACCAGCCTCCACCATGTCCTCTGGCAGCTCATTCCATAAACGTACCATCCTTTGTGTGAAAAAGTTGCCCCTGAGGTCTCTTTCATATCTTTCCCCTCTCACCCTAAACCTATGCCCTCTAGTTCTGGACTCCCCAACCACAGGGAAAAGACTTTGTCTATTTATCTTATCCATGCCCCTCATAATTTTGTAAACCTCTATAAGGTCACCTCTCAGCCTCTGATGCTGAAGTGAAAACAGTCCCAGCCTGTTTAGCCTCCCCCTATAGCTCAAATTCTCTAAACCTGGCAACAGCCTTGTAAATCTTTTCTGAACCCTTTCAAGTTTCACAATATCTTTCTGATAGGAAGGAAACCAGAATTGCACACAATATTCCAACAGTGGCCTAACCAATGACCTGTACAGCTGCAATATGACCTCCCAACTCCTGTACTCAATACTCTGACCAATAAAGGAAAGCATACCAAACGCCTGTTTCACTATCCTATCTACCTGCGACTCCACTTTCAAGGAGCTATGAACCCGCACTCCAAAGTCTCTTTGTTCAGCAACACTCCCTAGGACCTTACCATTAAGTGTATAAGTCCTGCTAAGATTTGCTTTCCCAAAATGCAGCACATCGCATTTATCTGAATTAAACTCCATCTGCCACTTCTCAGCCCATTGGCCCATCTGATCAAGATCCTGTTGTAACCTGAGGTAACCTTCTTCGCTGTCCACTACACCTCCAATTTTGGTGTCAACTGCAGACTTACGAACCGTACCTCTTATGCTCGCATCCAAATCATTTATGTAAATGACAAAAAGTAGAGGACCCAGTACCGATCATTGTAGCACTCCACAGGTCACAGGCCTCCAGTCTGAAAAACTACCCTCCACGACCACCTCTGTCTTCTACCTTTGAGCCAGTTATGTATCCAAATGGCTAGTTCTCCCTGTATTCCATGAGATCTAACCTTGCTAATCAGTCTCCCATGGAGGACCTTGTCGAATGCCTTTCTAAAGTCCATAGAGGTCACATCTCCTGCTCTACCCTCATCAATCCTCTTTGTTACTTCTTCAAAAAACTCAATCAAGTTTGTGAACCATGATTTCCCACGCACAAAGCCATGTTGGCTATCCCTAATCAGTCCTTGCCTTTCCAAATACATGTACATCCTGTCCCTCAGGATTCACTCCAACAATTTGTCCACCACCGAGGTCAGGCTCACCAGTCTATAGTTCACTGGCTTGTCTTTACCACCTTTCTTAAACAGTGACACCACGTTAGCCAACCTCCAGTCTTCTGGCACCTCACCTGTGACTATCGATGATACAAATATCTCAGCAAGAGGCCCAGCAATCACTTCTCTAGCTACCGACAGAGTTCTAGGGTACACCTAACCAGGTCCTGGGGATTTATCCACCTTTATGCATTTCAGGACATCCAGCACTTCCTCCTCTGTAATATGGACATTTTTGCAGGTGTCACCATATATTTCCCTACATTCTATCTCTTCTATATCTTTTTCCATAGTAAATACTGATGCAAAATACTCGTTTAGTATCTGCTCCATTTTCGGCAGCTTCACACAAAGACCACCTTGCTGATCTTTGAGGTGCCCTATTCTCTCCCGAGTTACCCTTTTGTCCTTAATGTATTTGTAAAAACAATTTGGATTCTCTTTCACTCTATGTTGTTCCTCCAGTTTGTGCTGTGATTCACTGGAACACTGCAGAGTGCCAAGGACAGACAAATGGGCATATGAGCAGGATGCTGTGTTAAAATGATCAGCTATAGGAAGGTTAGGAACCTACTTGCGCACAGACCAGAGGTGTTCCGCAAAGCGGTCACCCAGTCTGCGGATATGTGAGCACGCGAGCAAGATACTGTGTTAAAATGACTGGCTATGTGAAGGTAAGGGACCTGAACTGCACATCTTTGGACTGTCAGAGCATCCAGTGGTAATTCACACAAACAAGGGGAGAATGTGAAAGCACCACACAGACACTCAGCCAAGGCTGGATTTGAACCCAGGTGCCTGGCGCTGAGGCAACTGTGCTAACCATTGAATGATCATGTCATCAGTTTCAGTTGTGTGTGATAGCACCTCCAATAGAAAGAGAAGAGGAATGATCCCTTTGTGTTCTAATCTAATTACTTTATACTATCAAGGCATTTATATCTGGCTAAAGGGGCAGTAGTGAAATTGATGTCAATGAGAATCAGAGGAAATCTCTTTGTTGGTTGGTGTCTTACCCACCAGAATGGAAGATGACTGTGGCCAATCACTTTAGCCCTGCAGTGTATTTGTAAGCATCCTCCAGGGTTATATCCTACACCCAACCACTTTCACCCACTTCACATAATCATTCCTCCATGACAAGTTCAAAAATGGGAATATTAGCTGTTGAATAATTTTAACCACAACTCCTCAGATAATGAAATAGTTAGCAACAGAGAAACAATACTTGGAGAATATAAAGGTTTTAAGTGGCAAGTAAGGGTAATACCACATGTACTATCAATGACCAATGGGAGAGACTCATCACATCTCTAAGCACACAGTGCCCTTGCCATTGTCAATCTCCCATCGATCTTTATCCTGATATCAGCATTGACCAGAGAGTTAACTAGACCAACTACATAAATACAAGACAAAAAGGGTCAGTTGGACTCGAAATGTCAGCTCTTTTCTCTCCTTACAGCTGCTGCCAGACCTGCTGAGATTTTCCAGCATTTTCCCTTTTGGTTACATAAATACAAGAGCAGGTCAGACTCTGCATATTCTGAGGGGAGTGGCTCACCTTTTGAAACACCAAAGCTTTTCCACCAGTTGTAAGGCACAAGTCAAGAGTGTAATGGGAAAGTCCCTACCTGCCTGAATGAGTAGAGTTCCAAAATACAGCAAGCTCACTAACAATCAGGACAAAGTGGTTGGCATCTTGTGTACAATGTGACAATATTGTGGCTTTCAGATGTGTATTTTGTCCTGGTTGTTTGATGAGAAAATTTGAGCCAGATATGTAAAATCGTCTATTCCAAATCAATAAAGTAAACAGCTTGTCAGGCTCCTTTTTTTAAAACTTAGAAAACCAAAAGCAGCATGAATGGGAAGTTGGCTGTGAAAGTTGTCATACCTCTCTCTGCCACTACAAAAAGTTGGCGTTCTCTCTTTCTCTGTCTAAATTTTCCCTTGTTCCTTTCTCCAGACTGAAGAAACATCACATGTAAGGCAATGTATTTTACTAAATTTGCCTTTGCAAAAGGTGTGTTTATGGGTGTTACTATATTGTAACAATTTCTGTTTAGTAGTTAAATAATTCATTATTCTGTTAAGTTTTCCAATAGAGCTCTAACTATACAAATTCATCTTTCTTTTGTTTGTATTTTCAATGGGTGTAGAAACAGAGTGTAGTTTGCTGGGGGATCTTGACAGGATCAAAATCTTTAATTCCAGGTTTGGTTTTGGATTATTGGATTAAAGGCAGTGAGTGATAAGTTTTGGTGGTTTTTTTGGGGGGTGTTGTGTTGATTGGTTTCAACAGGGTGTGGCCTGTCTAATAATGGCTCTTTCAGTCACTAAGAGTTTCCTGCATGTGGAAGAAGTCACTCAAGATGTTTTACAGAAAGTGAGCAAGGCAAAGCTTTTGGAATTGGCTAGCAAGCTGACATTAGAGTTGCCTGTGTCTGGACCAAAAGGGAGAAAATTGCAGCTGTTATGAAGGTGTAGGTGTGTACAGTACCTTTGAGAGGGAGGAAGCTGGCAAGGACTGAAAGCACAGAGTGTGCTGAACAATTTAAAAATGTAACACTTGGCTAACACAAATAGCTGATGTGGTGTTGCCATGGGACAAAAACAAATTCAAATCCGGCCAATCGGTTTAAATTGTGCCCCACAGACCAAACTCCAATCGAATTTGAATTTAATATTTTGATGACATCAAATCAATGAAATGATCCAATGTTTTGGGGTATAAAACCGACATTTTGAACAGTTCAAAGTGGGTGGCACGGTGGCACAGTGGTTAGCACTGCTGCCTCACAGCACCAGAGACCCGGGTTCAATTCCCGCCTCAGGCAACTGACTGTGTAGAGTTTACACATTCTCCACGTGTCTGCGTGGGTTTCCTCTGGGTGTTCTGGTTTCCTCCCACAGTCCAAAAAGATACAGGTTAGGTGAATTGGCCATGCTAAATTGCCTGTAGTGTTAGGTGAAGGGGTAAATGTAGAGGAATGGATCTGGGTGGGTTGCGCTTCGGCGGGTCGGTATGGACATGTTGGGCCGAAGGTTCTGTTTCCACAGTGTAATTAATCTAATCTAGTTCAGGGAGAACTGCCAAGAGCACCAACAAATATAGACTACTTGCTAAATAGGTCTCTGAAAGGTACCTGTCCATAAGAAAAGTTGTGCAGCAGAAGACCAAAGAAGAGACAGACTAGAAAAATGTACAGAGGAAAATCTACAAAGGAGAATAGACAAAGGACCAGCCACACTACCATACATCAAGAGCATTTCTGAACTGACAGCCAGACTACTGCGACCACTAGGACTCATAACAACACACAAACCAACAGCCACTCTCAGACAACAACTCACCAAAATGAAGGACCCGATATCCAGCATGAGCAAAACCAATGTAGTAGTGTACAAAATCCCATGCAAGGACTGCACAAAACACTCCATAGGACAAACAGGAAGACAGCTAACGATCCGCATCCATGAACACCAACTAGCCACGAAACGACACGACCAGCTATCCTTAGTAGGCGGCACGGTGGCACAGTGCTAGCACACGGTTAGCACTGCTGCCTCATAGTGCCAGAAAGCCGGGTTCAATTCCCGCCTCAGGCGACTGACTGTGTGGAGTTTGCACGTTCTCCCCGTGTCTGCGTGGGTTTCCTCCGGGTGCTCCGGTTTCCTCCCACAGTCCAAAGATGTGCAGGTAAGGTGAATTGGCCATGCTAAATTGCCCGTAGCGTTAGGTAAGAGGTATATGTAGGGGTATGGGTGGGTTGCGCTTCGGTGGGTCGGTGTGGACAGGTTGGGCCGAAGGGCCTGTTTCCACACTGTAAGTAATCTAGTAGCCACACACGCAGATGACAAGCAACATGAATTCGACTGGGACAACACTACTATTATAGGACAAGCCAAACAGAGAACAGCCAGGGAATTCCTAGAGGCATGGCACTCATCCACAGATTCAAATCAATAAGCACATCGACCTGGACCCAATATACCGGCCACTGCAAAGGACAGCTAGAACTGACAACCGGAAGCGGCAGATTCAAACCACTACAAATGCCGGAGGAAAGACCACAGAAGCGCTTCTCAGGAGGCTCCCAAGCACTGAGGATGTCACCTAGACAGGGGACGAAACGTCTGCAACACAAATTCCCAGCGCAGCGAACAGAACCACAACAACGAGCACCCAAGCTACAAATCTTCTCCCAAACTTAGAATAGACAAAGCTGATTGGTTTTGAAATGTGACTTTTTTTTTGTAAACCTTAATTGGGGCTCTTTTTAATCAGACCAGAATTGTAGAGTGGGACGTAAAAGATAGGTTTAAGAGGAAAGAGTTGTGAATAGCTGTCTAATGTTCTCTTTTCGACTTAAAGAATACAATTGTTAGTTTTTACTTTTAATAGTGACCTCTGGGATAGTTCTTTGCCTCTCAAAATTTAACAGATTATGCTGCGAAGTGAGCTTCGCTGTGTGTGGGGTTTAATTAGCAGAGCGGTTTACCCCATGTTGTAACACAGCAATAGCTCTACATATGCAATCCAGAACTACTTGAAATTGTGAAAATGAAGCAGCTTGAATTAGAGGTGTTGGCAAGGGAAAAAGAATAGCCCTAGCTGAAGAAAGGTACAAAGAGAGAGAAGAGAGGGAGAAACTAAGAGTTTTGAACTTCAGAGGTTAATAATTTCAAAGGGAAAGTCAATTTAAAATGGAAAAGGTAAATCATGGTGAGGGCAGTGATGAAGATCACACCCATCATAACCAAAAGGCTGGTGGGGATGGGTTTAAATAAATCCAAGCTTCACCAACATTTGATGAGAAGGACGAAGATGCCTTTCTTCACTTCATTTGAGAAAGTGGTGAACAAATGAAATGGATGGTGACCACATGAGTATTGTTGATTCAAACAAAATTTGATAGGTAGAGCTAATAAAGTATTTGCATTATCAGAGAAGATATCTGGGGAGTACGAAGCGGTGAAATAAAATGCCACCTTAGTGAAATGGTGCCAGAAATCTCCAGAAAAAAGTCTCACATTGGTGGTTTGGAAGTTACTGGAGAGGTTTCTGAGGGATAGGATTTATGCACATTTGCAATAATATGGCCTAATTAGGAACAGCACGGATTTGTGCAGGGCAGGTCATGTCTTCCTAACTTGACTGAATTTTTCAAGGAGGTGACAAAGGTGATTGATGAGGGCAGAGCAGTGAATGTTATTTACGTGGATTTTAGTAAGGTTTTCAACAAAATTTCTCATGGTAGGCTCATCCAGAAGATTAACTTACATGGGATCCACAATAATGTGACCACTTAGATTTAGAATTGGCTTGCTCATCAAATGATACCATGGGATATAGATCAGTTGCAGATATGGGTGGAGAAGTGTCAGAGTTTAATCCAAGTAAGTCTGAGGTGCTGCATGTTGGGAGATCAGATGCCAAAGAAAGTCATACGGTTAATGGCAGGATGCTGAGCAGCATTGACATACAGAAAGATTTTGAAGTTCTCTTGAGCTGCAGAGGCTGAGGGGAGACTTGATAAAAGTTTATAAAATCATGAGATGTATAGATAGGATTGACGTTCATAATCTTTTTCCCAGAGTTGAAAGGTCTAATTCTAGGGCACATGCATTTAAGGTTAGAGGATGAAAGAGACCTGAAGGGCAAGTTTTTTTATACAGAGAGTGGTAGGAGTCTGGAATGCATACACACTAGGGGAATTTAAAGGACTTTTAGATAAACATATGAATATGTAAAGAACAGAGGGCTACAGACTAAGGTCATGTGAGAAACAAAACTCACATATCAATAAATGTCAGTCCGAGTCAAATTCTGAAGCAGCGTATTTTATTGATACGTACTTGCAAGAACAGGTGTCTAACGAGTAGGCACCTCGATCTGAGGGTTACATTCTGATTTATGCTGTTCAGCTGCATCTCTCGGTCCTCTCCTTTCACCCCATTGGTTACTTTTGCTGTAGCGCGTAGTCTATCACAAGCTCTCGCTTCACCCCGCCTTTGTCTAGCTTCTCTCTGCCTCTGTTTACTTCTCCCATTACTCTAGGAGAAAGTGAGGTCTGCAGATGCTGGAGATCAAAGTTGAAACTTTATTGCTGGAACAGCACAGCAGGTCAGGCAGCATCCAGGGAACAGGAGATTCGACGTTTCAGGCACAGGCCCTTCTTCAGGAATCACCTAATTTTATAATGCAAGCTTTTGCAACCTGTTCCCTTATTCTGCACAATTTTAACCCTATACCTTACAGTCAGGTAGAAGGGATAAATTTAATTTGACGTCATGTTTGGCACAATATCATGGTTCCTGTGCTGTGGAGTTCTACGTTCTTCAAAATTTTAGGAATTTAAGGAGGGAACCTGATCAAACCTACATTGCATTTGAAACGATCAAAGTAACCTTGACAGGTGAATAAGGGCATTGAAAATAGATCAGAGATATGACACTCTGAGAGAGATAATTAATTCGGAGGAGTTCAAAAATTCATTTCCTGAAATAGTGAGATCTCATGGATGAGCAGAGAATCAAAACTGCAAGAGTAGCAGCAAAAATGGCAGATGCTTATGAGTTGGTTCATGAGTCAAAGTTTGGCTTCTGAAATCAAGTTAAATCTGTGAGGAATAGAAATTGGAGAAAAGAGAAATCCTCAGGTAATAAGGAAATAGGAGATGCCATTGAAGATTGTAAAGATAGTTTATCACTGGTTAAAAAGGAAATCCATGGGGGATAAGTGTTTTCACTGTAATAAAGTAGGCCACATAAAGTCGCAGTGTCGGTGGCTTAAGAAAAACACTGGGGAGACAGATGTGATAAAGCACAATAAGCCAATGGGGTTTATTCAAATGGTAGAGGAGATTCCAGTGGAAGCCAAAGCTACAAAAGATTGTCTGGTCGGGGGTTGGCTCATAAGACAGCTCCACCTCTCTTTAAAGAATTTACCTACATGACAAAGGTTTGCTCATGCGTACCAGGAGGACTAGATAAAGAAATTAAAATGTTAAAAATTACAAGAGCAAGTCAATCTTTGATCATGAGAGATGAGTTGATATGAACTTTGGTAGGAGTATTGCCAGAAAAGGTATATGTGAAATTCATGGTGAGAACAGTAGTGTTCCATTGTGTAAAGTGAGGTTGAACAGTCCTATGGAAAGTAATTAAGGAGTGGTTGGAGTAATAGAGAGATTACCTGTTCCGTGTATACAGTTTACCCTCGGGAATGATATACTGGATCATAGATGGGAGTGATGTCTACTGTGGTTGAAAGGTAGGTGAGAAATCAGGCAACTGAGATATTACTGGAAGTATCCATGGAATGTTTCAAGATCATAAGACCACAGGTTAAAGCAGGAGGAGAAATCAAATAAAGATAAGGAAGTTGAAGTTCAATTATCAGAAACTATGTTTTATCAAATTGTTGAGAAAAATAATGAGAATAGATGGAAGACAAAGTGAATATTTTTAGTTCAGAGAGATTAGTTGATATACAACAAAATGATGAAAAGAAAAGCTGTTGTATCAAAAAAGCACACACAGAAGAAGAATTTGAGTGTGTCCCAGAATGTTACTATCTTAAAAATGAAGTTTTCATCAGGAAATAGAGATCATTACATATTCAGGCAAATGAAAAATAGGCAGAAATTCATCAAATTGTATTTCTGCTGGTTGTAGAAAGGTGGCGCTGCGGGTAGCATGAGGTACAAGTAAGAGGTCATTTAGGAGTAAGAAAAACCCAAAACACGAGAACATTTTTATTGGCTGGACTTCATTGAAATATGGTTGAACCTTGTTGACATGTCATGATAGGTAAAAGGAAACCTCAGGCAGCGATAAAGCCAGCATATTAATAATCATCCCAGCATTTGAGGAACTTTTTACAAGATTCTTAATTGTTGTGTAAGACTGCTCCCTAAAACAAAAAAAGGGAATCAGTGTTTGTTGACTGTAATGGATGCATCCATTAGATTTCTCCATATGCAATAGCACAACTAAAAGGATTGTATAAGGATTGCTCTTTTTTTAAAAACTAAATGTGACTACCCACCAAAATACAATCAGATTAAGGGTTGAGCTTTACATCAAAATTATTCAAGGAAGTTATGGATAGTTTAGGAATAAAACAATTTAAATCAACTGTGCACCATCCAGAATTGCGAGCAGCATTAGAATGGTGGCATCAAACTTTAAAGACCGAGTTAAGGGCTTATAATCATGACTTTTCCAGAGGATTGGGAAAAGGAATTCCATTTGTTCTTTTTGCAATTAGGAATGCACCTAATGAATTAATTAAATTCAGACCAATTGAATTAGTTTTCTGACATGAAGTGAGAGGACCATTAAGGAAAAAGTGGTAAGTCAGCTCAAATGATTACATATTTGGGCTATGCATCAAATTTTAGAGAATTATTAAATAGAGTGGGTGAGTTGGCTAGACAACATTTGAAAGTAGCACAGCATGTAATGAAATAGGAAGCAGACAAGAAATGAAAAAAATGCAGTTTTCTAGAGGAGATAGAGTATTATTATTACTACCAGTGGTAAGTTAATTTTGAAAAGCAAGATTTAATGGGCTTTCTCAAATCAAAAGGAAATTGAGTGAGTTGAATTATTTGGTAAGAACACTAGATAGAAGGAAAACTCAGTGTGTCATGTAAATATGCTCAGACAGTATTTTGATTGGGAATGTGGTACTTGTTACAACTTGAAATTAGAAATCAAATGCAGACAAATTTGAATTTGATAATCTTCAAATTAAATTGGATAACAGCGAAGTTCGCAAAATCTAGGATAAATTATTGAGTTGCCTTTCAGAGGAAAATCAAAATAACCTGAAATAATTATTACAAACACATGGAATAAGCTGAGAAATACTAACATGATTTTACACATGATATAGATATAAGAGATGCTATTCCAATTAAGCAACATCCTTACACACACAATCCTCTAAAATTGGTATAGGTTCAAAAAGAGATTGTAAGCATGCTCAAAAACAATACAATTGAAGTTAGTTGCAGCAAATGTGTCAAAACCACATGCACCCAATGCCTATTTATTGATTACTGCAAAGTCAATGCAGTTACAAATTCTGATTTTTATCTTATTCCATGGCTGGAAGACTGTATTGAGAAGGTGAGACAAAGAACTTACATTTTGAAGCTTGACTTACTCAAGGGATATTCAAAGGCACCTTTATCCCAGACCGCCAAGGACATTTCTGCTTTTAGAACACTGAATGAATTTTATCAGTTTAAAGTTATGCGACAAAAAAACGCATCAGTACATTTCAAAGACTAATGAACTAATAAAGACTAATTTCGAGATTGTCCATTTGTGTGGTGTACATAGATGATCTGGCAATTTTTAGTTACACATAGAAGGAACATTTGGAACATCTACTGGAATAGTTTGACTGATTTCAGAAAGCAGGCTTGGTGATAAACCTGGTGAAGGGTGAGTTCACAAAAGCCCAAGTCACTTTCCTGGGCCATGTCATTGGACATGGACAGATTGCCCCATGAGATGTGAAAACAAAACTTATTGGGGAGTTTCCTATATCATCAATAAAGAGGGAAGTACAGCAATTCCTGGGACTGAGTACTTTTTAATCGAAACTTTGTACCAAATTTTAGCTACTCATTTGCTCCAATGACTAATTCGTTGAAGAAGTACAGGTAATTTCCAGGTATAGAGGAATGTCAAAAGGCATTTGACTGCCTGAAATCTGTGTTAACCACAGCCCCAGTGTTAGCCACACCTATTTCAAAATGGCTATCAATGCAAGTGATGTGCGTGTAGGTGCTGTACGCTTGCAAGAAGATGATGAGAAGATAGAAAGAACTATCAAGTATTTTTTCAGAAAGTTGAATATTTATCAATAGAAATATTCTGTTGAGAAGGAGACCTTGAGTTTGCTGTTGGCATTGCGACATTTCTGCATTTATGTTGCCAGTAATGTATCTGAGACAATTGCATATACTAACCATATCTCCTTAATGTTTTTGGAGACATTTAAAAATAAAACTACCAGTCTGCTTATATAGAGTTTACTGTTACAGCCATTGTAGCAAGTGAAATTTAAACATGTGGCAAGATGATAAATGTAATTGCTGATGCATGATCATGACTTTGATGTCATACGGATTTGGTGGGAAAACAGCTTAGGACTCTTAAATCGTGAGGGCTCCCATCTGGATCTTCCCCAGGCTCTGTAATAATATGGATCATATTAATATAACTTGTATGTAATTGCTATCCTGGAATACACCACATCTTATTAAACACAAAAGCTCGTCATGTTCGACTACCAAGTGGTTTTCCTCTACCACAATAAACTAAGCAGGTCCTGTAGATTACTACCAGGAAAGAGGATGGTGGGTGAAAATCTACCTTAGAGTGCACAATAGTAAAAAGAGCTCCTATAACATGGAATGGTCTTACACTACAATAATAAGCAGTGTTGATTCTCTTTAACTACCTTCTCCAACACTGGTAGTGATAGAAGTCTGAAGATTTCTTCAAGCACTGATTTCGGAAGGTTGCTTGTGGAGACAGTCAGCAGCTGAATAGTCACAAGCCCTACAGAAAACAGGATTCAAAAGGCAATAACCACAGTCAATAGAAAAGCATTTCAGATTTAATAAGAGATGCACAGCATCAGGACAGTTTAGACTTCCTTGGAGCTAGATTAATTGTTAATCCAAGGCAGTTACAGATTGCATTGGTTACCAATAATCAGTGAAAAGAGTCTTGAGTCAGCGTTCATCCAGAGAGCACAGAACCAGGGAGTAAAGTTACATCCCTGCTGGGCAAGGGAAAATGTTAAAAAAATTTACAGACTGAGAAAATTAAAAGTAAGGGAAGTACTTATAAGTTTTATTGACCTTTGCTCCCATAGTGGGCAGGCGCCAGGAGGAACAACTACTGAGAGGGAAATCAAGGGCTATAAAAACAATTTAAAGTGCAGTCGTAGACCTGGAAAAATCACAAGGCCAAAATTAAAACAATAAAGGGGCATTTTAGAGTCTAAGTAGACAAAGTGTAAACAGAAGAAGAAAATTAGGAGAGTATTGAGGTTGTAGATAAAGTGGAAGATCCATTATTTAAATGACAATAAAGGTAGGAAACATTTAGATGAACTGCAGGGAAAGAGAATCATCGGAAATACCATGACATTCATCTGGGTATGCAGCCACAGAAGTCAATCAATGAAGTCATTTAGGAACTGCAAATAATTTATTAAGGCCATGATCAGCAGGATTCATCCAGAGAAATCAAAGAAAATATGCAAATTCTCCATTTTCCTCATGGAAGGCAGATAGCTTCCATTTTACTTTAAGAAGAATATAAGAACTTTCCAGTACAGCAGTATCCAGCAGTCACATTGACTAAACTGCAAATCTAAAAGCCTGAAATTAAAACAAGGATAATAAATAATCAGGAAGACATGGCATCAACAATAATATTGTCAAATAGATTTGATTGCAGTGTCGGCCAATTTGAGCACAGAAATGTGCTCTTGGAGTCACATTTCTTAAGGTACAACATAGCTTCCAAATCAGATATGAAATCAGAAGCTGAGCAAGTTACAACTAACAATTGGGGGCACAGTATACTTGGTCATTTTTTATGATTCAAGAAGAACTGAAATCCTTTGACAATTACTTCAGTCTCAGAACAAATTAAATATTTTACAGAGCAAATTCAACAGAGGAATTTAGCAACCATAGGAATCCATAGATCTCAACTGATTACTGGAAAAATGTAAAGTCAGAATTTACAACTGACAATTATTGGTGAAGTTGCTGATGAGCCCTTGTCAGATTTATAGTAAAATGAAGATTTGACTTGAGTGAAAACCATTCCAGTCATAAGTGAAACTAAATTCTAAAGCAATATGGAGCTATTCTAAGAGGACATGGTCAACTTGATTATAGGACATCAGAGTTCTTTCAATTCTTCTGGTATAAAATCACAAAAGAAGTACATGTGAAACCAGTCTGGCAAGTATGGCAGACACTAAATACAAGCAGTTTGGCAGACACCAAATACTAGGAGACATTATCAATGGTTTGGAAGAAGAAGAGTCAAAAAGAGTGGTGCTGGAAAAGCACAGCAGGTCAGGCAGCATGCAAGGAGCAGGAGAGTTTATGTTTCGGGCATGAGCTCTTCATCAGGAATATCGAAAAAGAAATCTCACAGGCACAGTAAAGGCCTACCTAGTCTTAGTAATACCAATAATCTGTCAAACACAAGTCATTTTTAGAAAATGTACCAAAAGAAAACAGTCACAGATTTGAAAAATTACCAATTATGACTCACACAAAGGAGTGCATAAAGTAGATCAGGCTACAATAAATGAAAAGCCAAGATATTTCAAGTCAAATAAGTGATCCATATCTATCCTTTTTGGTCAATAAATTTATGTCAATAAATGGCTCACTAATTTTAAGCTTGATAAAGTGGGAGGTGGGGAGACGGAGGTGTCAACATATTGTCAGGTGATGCATCGTGGTTAAAGAAACAATGTCTACAGCCAACAGTAGTGCAACTACATGGTTCAGGAGATTTAACATTTAAGGTCAAAAGTTTGCAATCAGCAACTCTTTAACACAAGGAGCATCAAATAGAGAATACTTTCACAATCAAGGCTTCTCATTTTTGAGTATCAATATGTATTTTGACCTTAATCATCTTCCAATGGCAGAAAGAGTCATAGAGTCAAACAAATAAAAGTGAATAAACGGTCAGTACAGAATCACTCAGGAAATAGCAGGTCAAAGAATTTTAGTTACTGAACAGCCAAACAAGAAACAATTGGTCAAAGGGCAACTGGCAAAGTTTGTAAAGGGGACCCTATATTCATGGGAGAAAGCAAAAAGAACACAGGCCACTGAACTTAGCTAGATTGGCATAAGAAACTTCTGTCCTTCTGTAAGCAAGATGGAAACCTGCAACTGTACATGGTTACCAGAATTGCTTTGTACAGTTACCAACACTGAAGTAAATTCAAACTGCAAGAATAAGCAAGGTCTGTGAGAGAACATAAGCAACCATATGGTCAGGTAGCACTATACCCTACGTGAGCTTGTGGATAAATTTTGAACTGATGCAACACAGCTTGTTGAACAAGTATTAACGAATACTACTATTATCTAATATTACTACTGAATAGCAATATCAGATTCAAAAGTGATTTGGAAGACATACATTCACAAACAAGGAAATGAAATTCTTTCTTCCCAAGAAAAATCCGAAGTTATGCAGCTGATAGTGGGTACTGCAGATGTTGAAGATTAGAGTCAAGATTAGAGTGGTGCTGGAAAAGCCCTTCACTTTTGCCTGAAACATTGATTTTCCTGCTCCTCGGATGCTGCCTAACCTACTGTGCTTTTCCAGCGCTACTCTAATCTTGACTTCAAGTTAAGCAGCAAGTTGAAGAAAAGATTCTCTGCAGTTTCAGCACAGATTTACCAGCAGATTGGAAACAATATTCTGCTAAAGCAGATAGAAGATGTGATCCATACAACTCTGTGGAAGCCACTGCTAAGAGGAGACAGCCAATGTCCAACAATTGAGGACATAGCCAAGATGAAATTGCCCGGTTCAGAGATCCAGAAAACCACAAAAAAGTGCCTATTTCAGTCCCCCAGTATGAAGAAAATTCTCTATGAAGAAAATTCATAAAATTAAAATTACTTCAGATGTTACATAAAGGAAATACATCCTGCACAAAGGAAATCCAAGCAATTAAATGTCTTCCTGTTTAAATGAAATTTCAGACTTCACAGTTTCAGGAACAAAATCTAAGTTAACAGCCTTCAACATTGTTACCTTTGACATTGCAAATTCAAAGGGAGAGAAACCTCTAAGCAGCCTAAATTTGTGAAGTTAGAGATTGGGGGAAGATCCGATAGTGGTAAAGTTAATTACATCCATATGTGTATAAATATTCATAAAAGGAGGAAAAAGACTTGTGCTCAAAATTAAAGATCACTCTTCTAATATTTTGTTGTTTGGAGAATCTTGTTAAGTAAATATCCTAATGAGTAAGCAAATGTACTTTTCTAAGTTAAAAATCACACAACACCAGGTTATCCAACAGGTTTCATTGGAAGCACTAGTTTTCGGAGCGACGCTCCTTCATTAGGTGATTTTTAACTTTGTACTCCCCAGTCCAACACCAGCATCTCCAAATCAGTACTTTTCTAATTTATTTAAGTTTTAATGAAAGTATCAGGGATTTATTATCCAATACTTGACCATTTTGATCAAAGAGATGCTATGCACTTTCTTCTCAAATTGAACTAAAATTGAATTTTTGAAGAAAAGCAATATTTTGATTCAGCAAAGTAATAGGGGTTAAGGAAGCCTATTCAATATTTGACCAAGATTTGATGGCTTGCAATAGGAAGTTGCCTATTGAAGTCCCAAATAATGAAATGAGATTTGGGACCAACTATGTGATTATCTAGCCTCAGTCTTTTGACACTGAGCATGTTTTTCTTTTCAGTTAATACACTTTCTGTAGCAAGTGCAGTGGTGCAGTGAGAGCTGCTCCAAGGACAGTTTCAGCATAAACCTTCAGAATAAACCTGGGCTAACTTTTCTTTTGTGACCAAGTTCAAATATTTAGCTTTGGCAAATTGAGATTTGAGATTTCATCTTTCATATAATAGTATATTTTTTAAAAGTTGAACACAGCTTAAAAACTTATTTGAACAAATTTGAAGCAATTTGAATTTTGTGTTATGAATATCAGCAACTCATTAAAAATAAACATTTTGCCATTTCTCTTTTATATTCAAGATTATATTGAAAAAAAGGGACTTTGCAAAGCAGGTGCACACAGTTTCAACTGTCCAGTTCCATGTGAAGAGATCAAATACTCTACTGTTGTGTCTTACTCAACTTTTCCAAGTCTCAAGGGATTGAAGTTTCTGAGTAAACAATTTCAGAAAAGCAAACAGTATATCAGGTGAGTAATGTTGCCATTTTGCAATTAGATTAAAAATGACAATACAAATAGGTAAAGCTTTCAGCTAGATGGCCACATCAAGGTTTGGAAATTGTAAAAGGGTGATGTACACTGATAATAGTTATCTTTTGTATCTGCATCAAAAAATTATTATAATCATCTCAATTACCGGGGAACCTTGATTATCTGAACGAGGTGGGCAGGCAATATTTCATTCAGATAATTGATTATTCAGTTAATCGATTCAATGCCTTTCCTCTGGGGCTCAGAGTTTTCTGAGTCTGCTCCCCATTCAGGAGACTAGCAGCAGCAGCACAGCGTGTGCGAGCCCTCGCCCGCCCCCAACACCGTCCCCAACCCACCACCCAAACCCCATCCAACACTGCCCTCCCCCGCCTACACCCCAAACCCCATCCAACACCGCCCTCCCCCGCCCACACCCCAAACCCCA
>NC_057728.1:68697780-68746865 GCF_004010195.1 Chiloscyllium plagiosum | reverse complement strand
CAGTCCAACACCACCCCCCAAACTCTGTCGAACACTAGCCCCCTGCCCACCCCAAGCCCCATCCAAAACCTCCCCCTGCCCGCTCCCCGTCTGCCCCCAACACCACTGAAAGATAGCTAATATGCTTCTACCTTTTACGGGGTGGGGGAGGACATAGAAGAAATGAACCGTGAAATTACAGACCGGTGCTTCTCATGTCAGTGTTAAGGAAACTATTGGAGAGAATTCTGAAGAAATGAATTGATTCTAGTTAGTTAGTTGATGTAATTTGTATAGATTTTAGCAAAGTTTTTGTCCAGGTCCCAAATTGAGAAGGTTAAAGCACATGGAATGCAGGGAAACTTGTTGAGATGGATGAAAAACTGGCTTGTGTCAAACTGTATCACAAAGGTCAGTACTGAGGATCCTCATTGTTTGTTGTGCACATGCATGATATGGTGAAAATGTAGGGTGAATGATCAGCAAATTTGCTGAAGACACCAAGATTGGTTGAATGGTTAATAGTGAGGAAGATGTTTGTAGTTTATAGCAAGATATAGATGGGTTGGTCAGATGGGCAGAACAGTGGCAGATGGCATTTAAACCTGATAAGTGTGAGGTGATGCATTTTGGCGGAAACAAAATGAAGGAGTACTTAATGAATGGCAGGACACTAGGTAGCTTTGAAGAATGGAGGGAGCTTAGAGTGCTTGTCCATAGATCCCTGAAGTTGGCAGAGTGCGTGAATAGGACAGTTAAGAAGGCATATGAGATACTTGCTTTCATCAGTTGTGGCATAGAGTATAACAGTAAGGAGGTAATGTTGGAGTTGCACAGAGCATTGGACAGGCCACAACTAGAGTACCAGGTGCAGTTCTGGCCACCTCATTACAGGAAGGATCTGATAGAAGGGGGAGGTGGCACAGAGAAGGTTTACAAGGATGTTGCCTGCAACGTAGAATTTGAGGTGTAAGGAGACAAGGTAGGCTTTGATTGTTTTCGTTAGAGTAGATAAGACTGGGAGTGGGGGGGGGGGTGGGGTGGACATGATTGAAGCATGTAAGTTTATGAGGAGTATGGACAGGGTAACCAGAGAATAGCTGTTTCCCTTGATTGTGGGGTTAATCACGAGAGGACATAGTATTAGGATAAGAGACTCAGTGGGGATTTGGGGAAAAAACGCCTTTTCACTCAGCAGGCGATGAAAATCTAGAATTCACTGTCTGGGAAAGTAGTGGAGGCTGGAAACCTTACAGCCTTCAAAAAATATTTGAATGAGTACTTCAAATATCAGGCTGTGATATATAATTTCAGTTACATCACACTGCAAATTTTTGCTATAAATTCTGTGTTACGATCGAGCCCTCCAGTATCACCTGATGAAGTAGCGTCGCTCCGAAAGCTAGTGTGCTTCCAATGAAACCTGTTGGACTATAACCTGGTGTTGTGTGATTTTTAACTTCAAATATCAGAACATTCATGGATTTGGAACAATGCAGGAAACTGGAATTAACACACTTTTAGTGGTAGTTATGTCGGTGCAGACTCAATGTGCCAAAGGGCTTTTTCTGTGCTGTATGAATCTATGAATCTAATTACTTCCTCATCCCTCATCCCACTCCCATCTCATTCCTCACCTGCTATATCCCTTCATCAGCTCACTCTCTGAAATCCTTCAGTCTATGTATTCTTTAGAAAACCAGTTAATCCCTCTTCCCTGTTCTATCACCATAGCCATGCAAATTAATTTCCTTCAAGGGCCTATCCACCTGATGAAATCACTGATTATTTCCGCACAGTCAGTGCACAATAAATTTCTGCTTCTTAACCCCAACAACTTTGATCAAAACTTTGATCCATGCTCCCTGCTCCTTGTAACATCAGCAAATATAAATAGCTTTTCTTTGTCCACATTATTAAAATCTGGGTCATAATCTATCAAAATTCTATCAAGTTTCCTGTAATCGCCTCTACACCCTCATAAGACTCCTCACATTTTTCTTAAAATGTGGTGACAAAAACTGAACATAATGCTCAACTTGAATCCTAACCAAAACTTTATAAATGTTCAGCATAAAATCCCTGTTTTGTACACAATATTTCTACTGTGATGCCTTATATTTCATATGCTTTGCTAACCTTTCTCCCAAAATATCCTGAAGATCTATACACTTGCAACTTCAGGTCCTTTTGCCTCTCACACTCTTTGGGATTGTTGACTCCCACTACTATTTCTGTCCATTTTCACCATCATACATTTTTCTGGATGAATTTTCATCTGCTATTTGTCTGCTCGAGTTGTATGGCTCTTGTCTGTTTGCCCTCCTCAAAATTGGTATCACCAGCAAATTTGCAAATTTTACTGTGACCGTAGTTTTCCCCTATTTGAAGGCAGTGAGAGTGATGGCAAGAAGGGAAATAATGGGGAGAGCTGGCCAAAAAGAAATATTCACCACCTACCTCCCCACACCGGCACTTCAGCAATTAAGTGTCAGACGAGAAAGTAGAGGGCAGCCATCTTGACTTGTCAGCAATTAAGGTCCTTTGGTGGTCAATAAATGGATATGGCAGGCATAAAGATGGCTAATCTCCTGATGGCAAAACCATCATGACCCACCCGCTAGGATATGGAGGGTCTACCAATTTCTTACATCTTGAGGAAATAGGAGCGATGGATAGGAATCAAAGTGGTGGCTCTGAAAGCCATCTTGTTGCCTCTGATGGCCCTCTCTCCATGACACCCATCCTGTGACAAGAACAAAAAAGAATTACCATCCCTTCACCAGATCCCCTGAGGAATAGATTTAGAACTAGTAGACTTCAGGTCTTAGTGTCTGCCAGTCTCTGATTTGCCGGTAGTTTCTGGTGATTTGGATTGCCAGTGTGAAGGCCTATGATAGATTGAGATACTTGCTCTTGGTCACTTTGTCAGATTGAGATTGGATTGTGTTATCTCACCTGTGGGAGTTAAATTGATAGTTGTTACCTAACACTTGTCCTTCAGGGAAGATTCCTTTAGATTGGAAAAAAGTTTATATAATTCCTTTATTCAAAAAGTGAGGGAAGCAGAAAGCAGGAAATTATCGACCAGTCAGCTTAACATCTGTCAGGAAAAATGTTAGAAGCTACTATTAAAGACATTATAACAGGGCACTTGGATAAGTACAAGGTAATCAGGCAGAGCCAACATGGTTTTGTCAAAGGGAAATTATGTTTAACTAATTTAACAGACTTCCTTAAAGAAGCAAATTATGCTGTAGATAAGGGGGATGTATTGTATTTGGATTTCTAGAAAACATTTGATAAGGTGCTATATCAAAGGTTATTGACAATAAAAGCTCGTGATATAGGGAGGAACATACTGGCATGGTTAGAAGATTGGCTTGCTAACAGGAAGAATAGAGTAGGAATAAAGTTTTCCAGGCTAGCAGGAAGTCACGAGCAGTGTACCAATAGGGTTGGCACTAAGGCCTCAATTCTTTTACAATTTATCCAAATGAATTGAATTAAAGGATTGAAGGAATGTTAGCTAAATTTGCTGATGACACAAAGAAACATGAGTTGTGGAGAGGACATAAAGAGCCTGCAAAGAGATATAAATATGTTAAGTGAGTGGTCAAAGATTTGATAAATAATGAACAATGTGGAAAAGCATTAATTTGTGTATTAACAATACACACAATATACACAAAAGTTTGTTTATTTTGGCAAGATAATAAAAGAAAGAATCATTTTATCCAAATGATGCGAGGCTGCAAAGCTCTGAGATACAGCAAGATATGGGTGTTCGCATGCATGAATAACAAGGTTAGTATGCATGTACAGCAAATAATTAGGAAAGCTAGAATATCATGGTTTATTGTGAAGGGAATTGAATGCAAAAGTAAGGAGATTATTTGTGAAATATAAAAGACATAGGTGAGACCACGTTTGGAGTAATTTGTACAGAATTGGTCACTGTAATTACATTGTACCTATTGAAACAATTCAGAAAAGGTTTATTAGATTAATACCTGAAATGAGTAGATTTCCTCATGAAGAAAGGTGAGACAGGTTAGGCCTGTATCCTCTGGTGTGTAAAAGAGTTGGAGGTGACTTAATTGACACATAGAATATCCTGAATAAGGATCATTGGACTTAAAAACGTTCCTTCTGCTTTCTCTCCACAGATGCTGAGTTTTTCAAAGTTTTTCAAGCCCTTCAAAGAAGGACTTGACAGATTGAAAGCATGTGGGAGAGGTTAGAACTAGGGGATATAGTTTAAAAATAAAGAGATACCCAATTAAAACTGAAGGCAATGAATGGAGAATCTTTAAATATTTTTAAGGCAGAGGAAGATATATTCTTGATTATCAAGAGATGAAAGATCATCAGCTAAATACAAGAATTTTGAGTTGAGGTCAAGATCAGAGTAACCATGATTTTATTGAACAGCAGAGTAGGTTTGAAGGACCAAATGCCTATTCTTGTTCCTTGTTCATGTGTTTGTCCTCACATTAAAAAAAAACATCCTTTATATAGATCAAAGTATACTATAGCTAAGAACTGGAGCTTGAAGAATAGAACTATCCATCTTAAACATTCATTTACCATGACCCACCATTTTTTGGACTTATTTATCCTGCAGGCTGACATTGACATCAGTCTCACTTTTGCTAAGCAGCCTTTTCTGTGGTAATTAGTGCTTTAAATCTAGACAGATATCATCCAGTGTATTTCTTTCATGAGTGTTCTACAATATGTCATCAAACAACTCAATTAGGTGAGTGAAAGAAAAGCTGCTTTTAAAAGTGTACACTGGCTGTCCTTAATTAACTCATACATCTCCAAGAACCTATTAAATATTTTTCCCAGGTTATTATTTCCAAATACCATCAATGGTTTTCGATTTATCAGCTTATAATTATTAAGAAAACCCTTACAACTTATTTTAAATAAGGGGATGTCATATTTACCAATTTCCAATTCCTCAAGTACTTTTAGATTAGATTCCCCACAATGTGGAAACAGGCCCTTTGGCTCAACCAGTCCACACCGACCCTCAGAAGAGTAACCCACCCAGACCCATTCCCCTCTGACTAATGCACCTAACACTATGGGCAATTTAGCATGGCCAATCCACCTGACCTGCACATCTTTGGACTGTGGGAGGAAACCGGAGCACCCGGAGGAAACCCACGCAGACACAGGGAGAATGTGTAAATTCCACACAGACGGTCACCCAAGGTAGGAATTGAACCTGGAACTCTGGTGCTGTGAGGCAGCAGTGCTAACCACTGAGCCACCGTGCTACCCCTTTCCCCATAACTAGCAAATTTTGGAAGAATATGGAAAGCTGTTCTGCTATTTCCTGACCATGCAACTATTTTAGATACCTAAGATATAAGTCATCTGCAAAAGGCAATTTGTACCCTCTAAGCTTAACCAACATTTCCAACTTTCACTTTTTACCCCATTCATTATCCTTAACATCATTTCTACTATTAATACCATATAAGCATCCTCTTCTATGGTAAATGCTGGGTGGAATCTAAAATGGGTTATGGCAAGGATTGTGACAGAATTGGGCAAAAGGCTGAGCAAAGCTGATCTTGGCATTAGGAGAATCTTGCTCCATCTTTAATGCTTCTCACAAGCAACATGATGAGTTTTTCACTTGACAGCAGTCAGTCATGGGGTATTGGAGCCTGTTTATTGCATTATTAATGCCACAAACTGCCTTGCTAGCTTTTGATCTTGCCAAATTGACCTAACAGGCTAGACATTGAGAAAACCCGATATGGACACCGGAGTAATTAGCTGGCGTTATGAGCCAGACCAGACCCCCTCAAAATATTTAAGAAGGTAACCTGGATCCAAACAACTGATTATTTTAAAGGCAAATGTAAAGTGTTATGTTCCAGAAGCAATGTAACTGGTCAAACTATTCCACATTAAACAAAACACAATTTATTTAAATGGATATAGTTAAAATACAACACACAAAAGAAGAACTCTATTGGAAAATGTAACCAAATAATAGATACATTAACTATTACTAATTAACTGTCCCACTATAAGAACATCTTATAAACAAGCTCCTTGCCAAAAAGGCAAATTCAGTCAAATAGATTTGTTTCACAGGTGACCCAGCAACAGAGAGAAAGTCCAGCTTCTAGCTGTAACTGAGAGAGGGAAAGGATAGCTTTTACTTCAAAACTCCACAGCTTCTGCCCTGTTGAGACTCCAAAAGGAACTGCTGAAAGCTGTACCTAAAAACTCAAAAATATACCAGAAATCCTGGATGATGAGAGCTGGCAACACCCATCCAAGCTACTTATATTATTCCAACTTTTAAAAAAAACCCAAGATCTCACAAGCTGTTTGTTTTATTGGCTTGCCAAGTAGACAGCTCTTCACATGTGTCTTAAGACCTCTCTTGAACAAACTAACCACTTAAAACACTAGCATCATCATACCTGGCATATTCATGTTACCACTTGCTCTAAACAGCTTCCATGTAATAGCAGGCATTGACATCTCAACACACACTCCATGGGCACCAACCAAATGCAATCCATTGGCCACCTATTAATGCCATGGCACATCACTGATCCACTCATAGGATGCCTCTGCACTTCAATGCTATATCTCAACCTGCACTGGCAACTACTATTGTAATCAAGATTACAGTGGTGCTGGAAATGCACAGTGGGTCAGGCAACATCGAGGAGCAGGAAAATCGACGTTTCGGGAGGAACCCTTCATCAGAAATCAGCCCTGATGCTATGCCAGAGCCCAGCATCTGGAAGTCCCACTCAGCACCATCGACAGTGAGTAAGAGGCTGAGAATGAACAACAAAGTTGGAGGTGATTCACACGACTGCAATTCATAATGGCAGACATATATTCAAAAGTGCCTTGATGAGGAAATAATTTTAATTACAATGGTTTCAGAAGCATGATTTGTGGGTATTTCAGTAAAATGTCTAGACTTCCTGGATTAACTTGGAGAGGTAATGTACCCTTTTGGAGATATCATGTTAGCCTTTTGGAAGATGTCAGGTAGCATTTCAGAGAGATACAGATAGACTATTGAAATTAAGATTATAAATAAATTTGTATGTGAAGTAGATACAATCTGTGGAGTTGCCAAGTCATTTCAATCTCATGCTCTATAAATTTTAGGAACACAAGCCTAATGTTGAAAGAAACGACAGCTTATAATTTAATAGATGGTTAATAACAAGGCCTGAGGGCTCTCATTACAAGATTAGTGCTGCTTGACTGCTTTCACAACTTCCATATGATTTACAGTGCACCTCCAGTGAATTTAAGTTTGATTGACAGCTCAAGATGGTCATAAAGAGGTCAGCAATCTTTCATCGAGTCACAGAGATCTATAGCACAAACAAAGGCCCTTTAGCCCATCACATCTGGCTATTCAAAAATGATCAAACTATTCTAATCACATTTTCCAGCACTTGATCCATTGCCTTGTATGCCTCGGCATCATAAGGACATTTTGAAATACTTTTTAAAAGTTATACAAGTTTCTGTTTATTATAATTTGGAGGACTGGGGTGAACAAAATTAAAAATCAGACCACACCAGGTTATAGTCCAACAGGTTTATTTGAAAGCACTAGCTTTCAGAGCTCTGCTCTTTCATCAGATGGTTGTTCATCTGATGAAGGAGCAGCGCTCCGAAAGCGAGTGCTTCCAAATAAACCTGTTGGACTATAACTTGGTGTTGTGATTTTTAACTCTGTTTCTTACAGGCAGTGAATTTTAAGTTACCACCAGCCTTGAGGTGAAAATGATTATCCTCATATCTCCTCTTAAAACTATGTCCCCCAGTCATTTATTATGGTTCCATCTTGATTCCTTAAAATTTTATACATCTTACTCACGTCCCCTCTGAATCTCTTCTGCTCTATGGAAAACAACCATAGTCTGTGCAAACTTTCTTTATAATTGAAACTCAGCCACCCAAGCAACAACCTGGCAAATCTCCTCTGCCATCACATCCTCTTGGAATGTGGATTCCAGAATTACACACATCAACATTTTATACATAACCTCCCTGCTCTTAAACTCTATGCCTCGACTAATAAAGACAAGTACACCATATGCCTTCTAAACTACTTCGTCCAACTATTCTTATATTTTAAGGGTCTCTGCATACCAAGATCCCTCTGATCCTCAGTCGGGTTACTACTGTGGATTCCCTTACCTTGTTTGTCCTACCCAAGTGCAGTACCTTACATTTATGTGATTGAATTCAATTTGCCACTGATTACCCAATCTGACCAGCCTGTTTATAGCCTCCTGTAATCTAAGGCTATCCCCCATACTATTTATCACCCGAACAACTTGTGTACCTTCTGCAAACTCACTGATCATTCTTCCACATTCAAGTCTAAATCATTTATATAAACCACAAACATTGATTCTTCTGCCCCTCAGATGCTGCCTGACATGCTATGCTTTTCCAGCACCACAGTCTCGACACTACCTTCTTACTGTCCACTAACCTCCTCATTTGGTTCTTATCCCCCTGCCACATTAGTTTTAACTAATATAAACCACAAACCAGTAACGTCCCAATAGTGACCCCTGTAGAATCCCACTGGACATAGACTTCCAGTTTGAAAAACACCTCTCAACTATTACCTTCTGCATCCTGCTAATCAGCCAATTGTGGATCCCATGGGCTCTTGTATTCGTGATCAATCTCCCATGTGGGACCTTATCAAAAGCCTTGCTGAAGCCCAAGTAGACTACATTAAAAGCATGCCCTAATTTACATACTTGGTCACTTCTTGAAAAGTTCAATGAAGTTGGTCAGACCTGACTCCCCCTTAACAAAACCATGCTCACGGCTCTTGATTAAGCCTATCCTCTCCAAATGCAGATTAATTCTGTTTCTTAGAATTGCTTCCAATACCAACACCAGTGTTAAACTGACTGGCCTGTAGTTTTTTTGGTTTATCTCTTGCTCCCTTCCTGAATAATGGTAGTCATCAGCTGCCTTCTAAACCTCCAGCACCTTGCCATTGGACAGACAGGAAATAAATCATTTTGCAAACACCCCTGCTATTTCCACCGTTGCCTACTCAACAGCTTGGGATATGTTTCATCCGGCCCTGGAAGTTTACCTACTTTCAAGCCTGCCTGACCACTCCACGATTCCTCTCTTTCTCTCTCGATGCTAATTTCTTTAATTGTTTCACAGACACACTCTTTGATCTCTTTATTCATATTGTTGCTCTTAACAAGTGAACACTGACCCAAAATATTCATTTAGTCAGAGCAGAAATGAAAGGTTAGGCAGGATGAATGCGTGGCTTGAGAGATGGTGCAGAAGGGAGGAGTTCAGATTTTTGGGAAATTGGGACCTGTTCTGGGGGAGGTGGGATTATTACAAATTGGATGGTTACACCAGGGCTAGTCTGGAACCAATGTCCTTGGGGGTGCTTTTGCTAATGCTGTTGAGGAGGGTTTAACCTAATGTGGCAGGGGGATAAGAACCAAATGAGGAGGTTAGTGGATAGTAAGGAGGTAGTGTCGAGACTGTGGTGCTGGAAAAGCATAGCATGTCAGGCAGCATCTGAGGGGCAGAAGAATCGATGTTTTGGGCATGAGCCCTACATCAGGAGTGAAGGCCTTATGCCCAAAACATTGGCTGTCCTGCTCCTCGGACGCTGCCTGACCTGCTGTGCATTTCCAGCACCACCTCCAGCATCTGCAATCCTCACTTTCTCATAGTAAGGAGGTAGTAATTAAAGCCTGTAAGGAACTAGATAATGAAGTCAGCATGACTAAGGGGAACAGTAGGTAAGGAGCAAATGATGAACACAAAGGGACTGGTGGTCTGAGGTGCATTGTTTTAATGCGAGAAATGTGGTAGGTAAGGCAGATGAACTTAGGGCTTGGATTAGCACCTGGGAGTATGATGTTATTGCTATTACTGAGACTTGGTTAAGGGAAGGGCATGATTAGGATAGAGAGGGAGGTAAAAGGGGTGGAGGAGTTGCATTACTGTTCAGAGAGAATATCACAGCTGTGCTGGCAGAGGCCACGATGGAGGACTCAAGCAGTGAGGCAATATGGGCAGAGCTGAGAAGTAGGAAAGGTGTAGTAATAATGTTGGGGCCGTACTACAGGCCTTCCGACAGTGAGCGTGAGATAGAGGTACAAATATATAGACAGATTATGGAAAGATGGAGGAGCAGCAGGGTGGTGGTGATAGGAGATTTTAATTTTCCCAACATTGACTGGGATTCACTTCATGTTAGAGGTCTATATGGAGTAGAATTTGTAAGGACCATCCAGGAGGGTTTTCTAGAGCAGTATATAAATAGTCCAACTCGAGAAGGGGCCTTACTGGACCTGGTGTTGGGGACTGATCCCGGCCAAGTGGTTGAAGTTTCAGCAAGGGATTACTTTGGGAATAGTGATCACAATTCCATATGCTTTAGAATACTCATGGACAAAGACTAGAATGGTCCTAAAGGAAGAGTGCTAAATTGGCGGAAGGCAAACTATACCAAAATTTGGCAGGAGCTGGGGAATTTGGATTAGGCTGTTTGAAGGTAAATTCACATTTGATATGTGGGAGGCTTTTAAAGAGAGGTTGCTTAGAGTTCAGGAGAGATATGTTTCTGTGAAAATGAGGGTTAGAAATGGCAAGACTTGGGAACCATTGATGACAGGTGAAATTGTGAGACTAGCTGAGAGGAAAAAGGAAGCATACATAAGGTCTCAGTGACTGAAAACAGACAAAGCTTTGGAAAAATATCAGGAATGTAGGACAAAATCTGAAATGAGGAATTAAAAGGGCTAAAAGGGTCATGAGATATCTTTAGCAAACAGGGTTAAGGAAAATCCCAAAGCCTTTTATTTGTGTACAAGGAGCAAGAGGGTTTGGCCCACTCAAGGACAAAGGAGAGAAGTTATGCATTGAGTCAGAGAAAATAGGTAAGATGAGTACTTTGCATTGATATTCACAGGGTGAGGGACATGATGGATGTTGAGGTTAGGGATAGATGTTTGATTACTCTGGATCAAGTCAGTATAAGGAGGGGGGAAGTATTGGGTATTCTAAAACGCATTAAGGTGGACAAGTCCCCAGATCCAGATGGGATCTATCCCAGGTTATTGAGGGAAGCGAGAGAGGAAATAGCTGGGGCCTTAACAGATATCATTGCAGTATCCTTGACCACGGGAAAAGTCGCGGAAGACTGGAAAATTGCTAATATTGTCTCCTTGTTTAAGAAGGGTAGCAGGAATAGTCCAGGTAATTACAGACCGGTTAGTGGCTGGGAAGCTGCTAGAGAACATACTGAAGGATATGATATATTTCCATTTGGAAGAAAATGGGCTTATCGGTGATAGGCAACGTGGTTTTGTACAGGGAAGATCAAGATCAAACCTAATAGACATGATTTGGAGATGCCGGTATTGGACTGGGGTGTACAAAGTTAAAAATCACACAGCACCAGGTTATAGTCCAACAGGTTTAATTGGAAACACACTAGTTTTCGGAGTGCAGCTCCTTCATCAGGTGATAGTGGAGGATGACTTGATGAAGGAGTGGAGCTCGGAAAGCTGGTGCACTTCCAATTAAACCTGTTGGACTATAACCTGGTGTTGTGTGATTTTTAACTTTGTAAACCTAATAGAATTCTTTGGGCAAGTAACAAAATTGATTGATGAGGAAAGTGCTGTAGATGTCATATACATGGACTTTAGTAAGGCATTTGATAAGATTCTCCATGGTAGGCTGATGGAGAAGGTGAAGTTGCATGGGGTCCAGGGTGTATTAGCTAGATGGATAGAGAACTGGTTGGGCAACAGGAGACAGAGAATAGTAGTGGAAGGGAGATTCTCAAAATGGAGAACTGTACCCAGTGGTTTTCCACAGGAATCTGTGCTGGGACCACTGTTGTCTGTGTTACGTATAAATGATTTGGAGGAAGATATAGGTGGTCTGATTAGCAAGTTTGCAGAATACACTAAAACTGGTGGAGCAGCAGATAGTGAAAGGGACTGTCAGAGAATACAGCAGAACATTGATAGATTGGACAGTTGGGCAGAGAAATGGCTGATGGAGTTCATAGAACATAGAACATAGAACATAGAACATAGAACAATAGAGCACAGAACAGGCCCTTCGGCCCACGATGTTGTGCGGAACATTTGTCCTAGCTTAAGCACCCATCCATGCACCTATCCAATTGCCGCTTAAAGGTCACCAATGATTCTGACTCTACCACTCCCACAGGCAGCACATTCCATGCCCCCACCACTCTCTGGGTAAAGAACCCACCCCTGACATCTCCCCTATACCTTCCACCCTTCACCTTAAATTTATGTCCCCTTGTAACACTCTGTCGTACCCGGGGAAAAAGTTTCTGACTGTTCAATCTAGGCAAATGTGAAGTGATGCTTTTTGGAAGATCCATTTCAAGAGTGAACTATACTGGAAATGGAAAAGTCCTGGGGAAAATGATGTAGAGACATCTGGGTGTTTGGGTCCATTGGTTCCTGAAGGTGGCAACACAGGTCAATAGACTGGTCAAGAAGGCATACAGCATGCTTTCCTTCATCAGATGGGATATTGAGTACAAGAGTCGGGAGAGTGCTAGCTATGCGGAGAGATCATAGAACATAAGAACTAGGAGCAGGAATAGGCCGTTCAGCCTTTAGAGCCTGTTCCGCCACTCAATAAGATCATGGCCAATCTTTTTGTGGACTCAGCTCCACTTACCCGCGTTTTCACCATATCACATCATTCTTTTATTTTTCAAAAAAGTATCTACCTTAGCTTTAAAGGTCATTACTGAAGTAGCATCAATTACTTCCCGAGGCAAGAAATTCCATAGATTAACAATTCCATTTGTCTTTCTAATTACTTGTTGTACCTGCAGACCAACCTTCTGCGATTCATGCACAAGGACACCAAAGTCCTTCTGCAAATCAGCATGCTGCAACTTTTTACCATTCAAGTAATAATCTATTTTGTTGTTACTCCTACCAAAATAAATGACTTCACATTTACTAACATTGTATTCCATCTGCTAGACCTTTGCCCATTCACTCAATGAATCTACATTCCTCTGTAAAATTTCACAGTACTTTTTCTTTACCACTCATCTTAATGTCGTCAGCAAATTTTGACACTGTACACATGGTCCCCAACTCCAAATCATCTGTATAAATAGTAAACAATTGTGGTCCCAACATCGGTCCCTGAGGCACACCACTAGTCACTGATTACCAGCCAGAATGGCACTCATTTCTCCCCACTCTTTGCTTCCTGTCAGTCAACCAATCTTCTATCCACACTTACACTCTACCCCTAATACATCCTTATCTTATGCAGCAGCCTCATGTGCGGCACCTTGTCAAAGGCCTTTTTGATATCTAGGTACACCACATCCACTGGGTCCCCATTGTCCACCTTGCTTGAAATATTTTCATAGAATTCCAAAAGATTTGTGAAACATGATCTGCTCTTCATGAATCCATCCTGCGCCTGTACAATGGGACAATTTCTTTTGAGATGTGCTGCTATTTCTTCCTTGATAATAGACTCAAGCATCTTCCCCACTACAGAGGTTAAGCTAACCGGTCTATAATTTCCCATCGTTTGTCTACTTCCCTTTTTAAACAGTGGTGCCACATTTGCTATTTTCCAATCTGCTGGGACTGCCCCAGAGTCCATTGAATTTTGGAAAATTATCGCCAGTCCACCTGCTATTTCTGTCACCATCTCTTTTATTACCCTGGGATGCATTCCATCAGGGCCAGGAGATTTATCTGTCCTTAGCTCCATTATCTTAATACTTCCATAATAACAATTGTTTCCAGGTCATCACCTACCTTTGTCTCTTCGTCACTTACTGGCATACTATTAGTGTCCTCCACTGTGAAGACTGATGCAAAATACCTGTTAAATGCCTCAGCCATTTCATAATATCCCATAATTAACTGCCTCTTCTCATCCTCTAAAGGACCAACATTTACTTTAGCCACTCTTCTTTGTTTTTTTATATTTATAAAAACTTTTGTGATCTGTCTTTATATTCTGTGCTAGTTTTTTTTCTTATACTTTATTTTATTTTTCATTATAGTTCTTTTTGTGGCTTTCTGTTTACCTTTAAAGTTTTCTCAATTTTCTAGATTTCTGCTGTTTTTGGCCACTTTGTATGCCTTCTCTTTCACTTTGATAGCCTGTCTTATTTCCTTAAACAACCATGGCAGGTTACTCCTCCTCTTACAGTCCTTCTTTCTTATCAGAATAAGTTCATGGCAGGCTATGAAAGAAGCAAAAATGAAAGATAACTCAGGAGAGATTAGAGAATCTTGTGAATCATGAGGGTAAAGAAAGCTAAGCACTTTGAAAGATTTCTCGGAAGGTCCTCCACTGCTCGTCAACTGTCGCACCATAAAGTCTCTGTTTCCAATCTACTTTAGCCAGGTCCTCCCTCATTCTATCAGAGTCCCCCTTATTCTATCATGTCTCCGTGATGGCTACTAAATCATACTCATTCGCAATGATTTGTGCCATTAACTCATCAGCCTTGTTACGAATGCTACAAGCATTCAGGTAAAGTGCCTTATGCTAGCTTTCTTACTGTCATGATTCACAACATCTCTAATATCTCCTGAGTTATCCTTAATTTTTGCTTCTTAGTCTGCCTTGAACTTAAACCCTCCTGCATAGATACTAATCCGCTGCTTACCTTTTCATTTATCACCATACTTCCTGTTGCTTTCCCTTTCCCTTCCCCCCTGACTCGCAAGTTTAAAGTGCCAGTGACCAGCTTAATTATTCTTTTCGCTAGAACACTGGCTCCAGATCGGTTCAGATGGAGACTGTCCCATCAGTACAAATCTCCCCACCCAGGTTCCAAAACTGATGCCAGTGTCCCATGAAATGGAATCTCTCTTTCCCACACCATTCCCTTAGCCACATGTTTACTTCCCTAATTTTCTTGTCCCTAAACCAATCTGCATGTGGATCAGGCAGTAACCCCGAGATTATGACCCTTGAGGACCTGTTCCTTAATTTTGTTCCTAGTGCTCAATAATCCCATACAGGTCCTGCATCCTAGCTTTGCCTATGTTGTTAATACCAACGTGGACCACAACAACTGGATCCTCCCCCTCCCACTCCAATATCCTTTCAAGCCGGTCGGAGATGTCCTGCACCTTGGCACCGGGCAGGCAACACACCATACAGGATTCCCAATCCAGCTTGCGAATGATTCTATCTATCTCCCTAATTATAGAATCCCCGAAAAATACAACTTGTCTGCTTGCTCCCCTCTCTTGATTGGCCTTCTGCACCATGGTGACATGGTCAGTTTGCTCATCCTCCCCGCAGCCCTTTTCCTCATCCACATAGGGAGCAAGTATCTCATACCTGTTGAATAAGGTCAAAAGCTGAGTGTCCACTACTCCTGAACTCAGGGTTCCCCTACCTGTCTCATTTACAGACACACCCTGTTGTCCCTAATCACTAACTGAATTGGAATTACTTAATCTATTGGGTGTGACTGCCTCCCCCTTCCAGATGTGCCGCTGCCTTTGAAGCTCAGATTCCAGATCATCAATTCTGATCCGGAGTTCTTCCAGCAACCAACACTTGCTGCAGATGTGGTCACTGCTGTTCACAATGGGATCAGCCAGCTCCCACATCATACAGCTACAGCACATCACTTGCCCAGCCATCTCTACCAGTTAATTACTATATACAAATTTGAGTTAAATAATTTCTCAGACTTCTCTGCTCTGGTCTTATTCAATTAACAAATTAATTGAATAAGGTTGAGTAGATTAGAATTATTTTCATTAGAAAGGTGGAGATTGAGGGGGGACTTGATTGAGGTTTACAAAATGATGAGAGGTATAGACAGGGTGGATAGCAAGAAGCTTTTTTCCAGAGTGGGGTACTCAATTACTAGGGGTCACGAGTTCAAAGTGAGAGGGGAAATGTTGAAGGGAAATATGCATGGAAAGTTCTTTACGCAGAGGGTGATGAGTGCCTGGAATGCATTGCCAATGGAGTTGGTAGAGGTGGGCACGATCACATGTTTTCAGATACATGAATGGGCAGGGAACAGAGGGATACAGACCCTTAGAAAATAGGTGACAGGTTTAGACAGGTCTAGATCAGCGCAGGCTTGAAGGGTCGAAGGGCCTGTTCCTATGCTGTAATTTTCTTTGTTCTTCGTTCTGGGACACTACCTACATTTTGGCTCTAAGTGGTCCTTAATGCGCCCTACTTTTTCCCTCATTATGCTTTTATTTTTACTATAACTGTAAAACAGCTTAAGCTTTCCATTTATTTTATATGCCAATAACTTTTCAGATCTCCCTTTAGCTCTCCTAATCTTGCTTTTAAGTTCCTTCTTACACATTCAATACTCCTCTCGGGCTTCTACTGTTTTCAGCCCATGGAAACTGCCCTAAACCTCCTTTTTTCTCTTGATCCAGTGTTGGATATCTCTTGATATCTAGGGTTCACAGAATTAATGGTTCCACTCTTTTTCTTTATTGGAATATGTTGGCCCTGTGTTCTCCATATTTTCTCCTTAAACGCTGTTCCAAAACAGATATACCTGAAAGTATCTCCTCCCAGGCCAAATCCACCCTCTCACTGAGAACTTTGATTTCAGGTTCATCCTTGTCCTTTTCTATAACAATCTTGAATCTAGTGTAGCTATAATTGCTATCTGAATAATGTTCCCCTGTTGATACTGCAACCACTTGTCAAGCTTCATTACCTAACATTAAATCCAAGACCATTCCCTCTCTTGTGACGCCTTCTACATATTGGCTTAAAAAAGCTGTTCTGGATGCATTTTAAGAATTCTGTTCCTTCCAAACCTTTCACATGATGACTATGCCAGTTATTGTTGGTAACGTTGAAATTCCCTATTATTATCTTCACACTTGCCTGACATTTTCCTCCTATTTCATTCAACTCTTTGGGGAGGCGGCAGCAATGTGACTGTTTCATTTTGGTTTTTAAGTTCTATTGCTCATTTTTGATTTTTACATTCTGATGTGGCCCTATTAATTTTGTGGGATAAATGCTTGAAGGAAATGTCTTTTTTAACGAGTTAAGTGTTTAAAAGAATTTAAGTATATTGATTGAGCTTTTATCAATGAATGCCTTTTTTATATAGAGAAATCTGTAGTAAATACTTAGAGCTTTATTTATTGCATCACGTCTCCTGAGATCTGTTCATGATGGATACTGACTGAAGTTGCCATTTAGGGTGAGTAATAGTTATGATTAGTTATGATTGCAAAGGGCCTCTGAGGATTTCAGGGATATGAGGAGCTTCATGGGTTGATGTGCATTTTCATAAAGTGGCGGGGTGTTGCCAAGGGTTGCATGGAAAGTATGGGAGCTCTTGGAGATGTCTGGAGCACCAAAGATTGGCATGGCGTTTGTGGGCTACATGGTGGTGGGTAGGTGAGGGCATGAGGCAGCATGAGTTTACATGGTCGAGGTTTCAAAAAGGTGTGTCACCACAGAAATCCGACCATTAGTGGAATGTTCTCCCTAGTCGGGGGTTGAGGATTTTCCTGACTCTGCACCCTTGACTTAGGAGCCAAGTTTGACTAAAGGTGCTCATGACATATTCTGTCCTACCTCTCACATTTACGCATTATCTTAATTGAATTATGAACTTCCATTAAGGTATTAAGATCAACTCTGTGTTAGTATTACTGTTATATTGTTGTGGCTATTTGGATTGCCCTTACAGAGCATCCAGGACTTAAGTCATCCACAGAACACATAGAACATAGAACATAGAACATAGAACAATACAGCACAGAACAGGCCCTTCGGCCCACGATGTTGGGCCGAACATTTGTCGTAGCTTAAGCACCCATCCAAACATAGAACAGTGCAGCACAGTGCAGATCCTTTGGCTCTTGATGTTGTGCTGACCTTTTATCCTTCTAAGATCAGAATAACCTACATACCCTTCATTTTACTATCACCCATGTGCCTATTGAAGATTCACTTAAATGTCCCTAATGTATCTGACTCTACTACTACCACTGGCAGTGCATTCCACACCCCCACCACTCTCTGTGTAAAGAACCGACCCCTGATCTCTCTCCTAAACCTTCCTCCAATCACCTTAAAATTATGTCCCCTTTTGACAGCCAATTGCAACCTGGGAAAAGGTCTCTGGCTATCCACTCTATCCTTGCCTCTTAACATCTGTACACATCTACAAAGTTGTCTCTCACTCTGGATGTAGGTTTGCTCACTGAGCTGGAAGTTTCATTTTCAGATATTTTGTCACCATACTCAATAACATCTTCAGTGAGCCTCTGGACAAAGTACTGCTGAGGATTCCTGCTTTCTATTTATATGTTTGGGTTTCTTTCGGTTGGAGATGTCATTTCCTGTGGTGATGTCATTTCCTGTTCTTTTTCTCAGGGCTTGATAAATGGGGTTCACATTAATGTGTTTGTTGATAGAGTTCGGCGAGAATGCCATGCTTCTAGGAATTCTCGTGTGTGTCTCTGTTTGGCTTGTCCAAGGATGGATGCGTTGTTACAGTCGAAATGGTGTCCTTCCTTATTTGTATGTAAGGATACTAGTGAGAGAGGGTCATGTCGTTTTGTGGTTAGTTGATGTTCATGTCTCCTGGTGGCTAGTTTTCTGCCTATTTGTCCAATGGAGTGTCTGTTACAGTTCTTGGACACATAGGCAGAAAACTAGCCACCAGGATAAATGAACATCAACTAGCCGCAAAACGACATGACCCTTTCTCACTCGTATCTTACATACAGATAAGGAAGGATGCCATTTCGACTGGGACAACACATCTATCTTCGGACAAGCCAAGTATGCACGAGAATTCCTAGATGCATGGCATCCCACCGGAAATCTGTCAACAAACACATTGACTTAGATCCCCATTTACCACACCCTGAGAAAAAGAACAGGAAATGACATCACCATAGGAAATGACATCACTGACCCAAACATATAAATAGAAAGCAGGAATCATCAGCAGTGCTTCGTCTGGAGGCTCACTGAAGGTGTTACCGAGTATGGTGACAAAACACCTGAAAATGAACCTACCAGCTCACCGAGCAAACCTACATCCAGAACCTCAACCTGTGCTACAAATCTTCTTAAAACTTGCTGTCTCTCACTCTTTTCCCTCCAATGAGAGAAGCCCTAGCTCCCTCAACCTTTCTTCATAAGACATGCCATCTAATCCAGGCAACATGCTGGTAAATCCCCTTTGCACCCTCTCTGAAGCTTCCACATCCTTCCTATAATGAGGCGACCAGAACTGAACACAATATTCCAAGTGTGGTCTAACCAGAGCTCTATACCAGAGCATAACCTCATGGCTCTTAAGCTCAATCCTGCTGCTAATGAAAGCGGACATACCACACGCCTTCTTAACAACCTTATCAATTGGGTGGCAACTTTGAGGGATCTAGGGACATGGACCCCAAGATCCCTCTGTTCCTCCACATTGCCAAAAATTCTGCTTTTAATCTTGTATTCTGCATTCAAATTCAGCTTTCCAAAATAAATCACTTCACACTTTTCCAGGTTGGATTCCATCTACCACTTATCAGCCCAGATCTGCATCCTGTCAATGTCCCATTGCAATCTACAACAGCCCTCCACACTATCCAGCACTCCACCAACCGTTGTGTCATGGGCAAACTTACTAACCCATTCTTCCACTTCCTCATCCAAGTCATTTATAAAAAATCACAAAGAACAGAAGTTCCAGAACAGACACCTGATGTAACCAATGATCACCGAGCTCCAAACTGAATACTTCCCATCTACTCTCTGTCTTCTATGGGCCAGCCAATTCTGTATCCAGACAGCCAGATTTCCCTGTATCCCATGCCTCCTTAACTTTGAGTGAGCCTGGGGAACCTTATCCAATGCCTTGCTAAAATCCATGTACACCACATCCAATGCTCTATCTTCATCAATGTGTTTTGCCACATCTTCAAAGAATTCATTTACCATGTGAGGCATGACTTGACTCTCACAAAGCCATGCTGACTACCTCTAATCAAACTAAGGTTTCCCAAGTAGTCATAAATCCTGTCTCTCAGAATCCTCTCCAATAATTTGCTCACCATTGACGTAAGTTTGACTGGTCTGTATTTCCCAGGATTATCCCTATTCCCTTTCTTGAACAAGGGAATAACATTTGTTACCTTCCAAGCATCTGGCACTACTCCAGTTGACAGTAAGGATGCAATGATCATCACCAAAGGTGCAGCAATCTCTTCCCTCACTTTCCGTAGTAATCTGGCGTATATCCCGTCTGGCACAGGGGACTTATCTATCCATACATTTTTCAAAATTTTCAGCACATCCTCCTTCTTAACATCAGCCTGTTCAAACATATCAATGTGGTTCATGCTGTCCTCACAAATGACAAGATCCCTCTCAGTAGTGAATACCAAAGAAAAGTATTCATTAAGGACCTTCCCTACCTCTTCCGATTCCAGGCGCAAGTTTCCTCCACTATCCCGGTTCAGCCCTACCCTCACGCTGGACATCCTCTTGTTACTTATATAAGTGTAGAATGGCTTAGGGCTTTCCTTAATCCTACCCGCTAAAGCTTTTCAATGCCCCCTCTAGCTCTCCTAAGTCCATTCTTCGGTTCCTTCCTGGGTAACTTTTAACCCTCTAGAGCCATGTCTGATCCTTGCTTCCTCAACCTTAAGTAAGCTTCCTTCTTCCTCTTGACTAGATGTTCCACATCCCTTTTCAGCCAAGTTCTTTCACCCTACCATCCCTTTCTTGCCTCAGTGGGACAAAACTGTCCAGCAACATCAGCAACCTAAACAACCCTCCACATTTCTGTCATGCATTTTCCTGAGAACATCTGTTCCCAATTTACGTGCCCCAGTTCCTGCTTAAAGCGTTGTAAATCCCCCTCCTCCAATTAAATACTTTCCCATACCATCTGCTCCTATCCCTCTCCATGATAATAGTAAATGGAGCTGTGATCACTATCACCGAAATGCTCTCCCACGGAGAGATCTCACACCTGACCTGGTTTGTTGCCAAGCACCAAATCCAATATGGCCTCTCCTCTGGTCGACCTATCTATATTATTGAGTCAGGAATCCTTCCTGGACACACCTTATAAAAACTGCTCCATCCAAACTACTTGAACTAAGGAGGCTCCAATCAATATTAGTTGAAGTCACCCATGACAACAATCCTGTTACTTCTGCACCTTTCCAAAACCTGCCTCACAATCAGCTCCTCTGTGTCTCTGTTGCTATTGGGAGATGTGTTGAAAACTCCGAATAAAGTGACAGATCCTTTCCTGTTTCTGATTTCCATCCATACTGACTCTGTAGACAACCCTCCTCGATGACTTCTCTTTCTGCAGCTGTGATACTATCCCTGATTAGCAATACCACTCCCCAACCTTTTACGTCCCACCTCCATTCCTTTTCAAACATCTAAACCCTGGAACGTCCAGCAACATTTCGCCCCAATAATATCCAAATCTTCATAATGGCCACAACATCATAGTTCCAAGTACTGATTCACGCTCTAACTTCATCACCCTTATTCCTGATATTTCTTGCATTAAAATACGCACACTTCGACCATCACACTGACTTCAACTTTGCCCTAACAACTGTCTATCCCTCCTCACAGACTCTATGTATGCTGTATCTGGTTGTTCACTAGCTATTCCATTCTGAGATACGTAGCTCCAGTTCCCAAACCCCTGCCAATCTAGTTTAAACCGTCCTGAAGAGCTCTAGCAAACCTCCCATCCAGGTTACTGGTGCCCCTCCACTTCAACTTTGCCCTAACAACTGTCTATCCCTCCTCACAGACTCTATGTATGCTGTATCTGGTTGTTCACTAGCTATTCCATTCTGAGATACGTCGCTCCAGTTCCCAAACCCCTGCCAATCTAGTTTAAACCGTCCTGAAGAGCTCCAGCAAACCTCCCATCCAGGTTACTGGTGCCCCTCCAGTTCAGGTGAAACCTGTCCTACTTGTACAGGTCCCACCTTCCCCAGATGGTATCCCAATGATCCACATATCTGAAGCCCTCCCTCCTACACCAGCCCTGCAGCCACATGTTCAGCTGTACTCACTCTCTATTCCTAGCCTCACTAGCATGTGGCACCGGTAGCAATCCTGAGATTACCACTCTGCTCATACTGCCTTCTAGCTTCCAACCTAACTCCCTATATTCACTTTTCAGGTGCTCATCCCTTTTCTTAGTTATGTCATTGGTACCGATGTATATCACGACTTCTGGCTGCTCTCCATACCTCTTAAGAAACCTGGAGACTCAATCCGAGAGATCCCTGACCCTGGCACCTGGGAGGCAACACGCCATCCGGGAGTCTCATTTGCAACCACAGAATCTCCTGGCGGTCCCTCTCACGACTGAATCATGTATCGCTATCGCTCTCCTATTCTCCCCCCTTCCCTTCTAAGCCACATTCCCAGGCTCAGTGTCAGAGACCTGCCTGCTGTGGCTTTCCCTGAGTAGGTTGTCCCCTCCAACAGCATCCAAAATGGTATACTTATTGATAAGGGCAATGGCCACACGGGGTCCTTGCACTGTCTGCCTATTCCCATCCCCTCTCCTGACGGTCACCTTTATCCTGTAACTTAGGTGTGACTGCCTCCCTATAACTCCTTCTATCACCTCCTCACCCTCCTGAATGAGCTGAAATTCATCCAGCTCCAGCTTCAGTTTCCTAACAGTGTTTCCAAGGAGCTGGAGTTGGGCGCACTTCTCGCAGGTGAAGTCAGCAGGGATATTTGTGGTGAGCCTTCCCTCCCACAAGGCGGCACTGCTGCCTCACAGCACCAGGGTCCAGGTTTGATTCTGCCTCAGGCGACTGTCTGTGTGGAGTTTGTACATTCTCCCTGTGTCTGTGTGGGTTTCCTCCGGGTGCTCCGGTTTCCTCCCACAATCCAAAGATGTGCAGGCCAGGTGAATTGGCCATGCTAAATTGCCCATAGTGTTAGGTGCATTAGTTAGTGGGAAATGGGTCTGGGTGGGTTACTCTTCGGAGGGTCAGTGTGGACTGGTTGGCTGAAGGGCCTATTTCTACACTGTAGGGAATCTAATCTAACCTAATCCTGCAACAGGAGCATGCAGCCGTCCTAGCCTTCATCCCCTCTGCTCCAAATTGCCAAGAGAGATTGAATAATTGGAAAAAACTTCCTTACCTTACCAACCCTCCACACAGGGTGTTTATTTTGACGTATTTTGTTAAGCAAGTGTCAAACATTCTGGTGACATGGCCAATCCAAATCAGTTATGATTCTTATTTGATGTCAAATGAGCATCTCAGCATTTGCATTTCATCTTATCTCAGTAAACATTGATACTAAGAATGATGGGTATGGGTTTACTTTTTTTCTTTGCTAGAAAGCATTAGCAGAACATCTTATTGAGTCTTACCCAGAAATGTAAATGTGTTTCTGCTGGCCTCGAGAGAGAGAGACCACTAAAATGCACAGCTAGAATGGTAAAGTTACATTTATGAATTTGTAGCACTCATAGGGATGGATGTTTTACATGCACATTATATAAACAGATGCAAAACAATTAGATCATAAATGGGCTTTTACACATATTAGGGATATTGTAAAAATGACAGTTGAGGAAATTTGCTGACGGAGGAATTGTAAGAATCAGATTTTTAACTCCATTTAACAGTTCTTCAAATTAAACATTATGGTCCATTGTAAATACCCTGAAGTGTTTGTCACTTTGTAGCCAAGGAATTTCCTGTGCACTTAATCATTTGTGTAGCCTAGATCACTCAGAGGTCGTTTTATTACAGCTCATCATATTTAGTCAAGCATTATAGCTGGCTAGATTTTTCTGTTACTGAAGTATTATCTGCACAGGACAACAAATACCTATTTGGAAACCTCTGGCTTAATCTGTGCAATACATGGTAACCAAGAAAGCTCCTTTCTCCTTGTCAATTTGTATTTGCTTACGATTAGTTTTTAACAGGTTGGTAAATAATCAGGTCTTACTCACATTATACAAAAGTACCCATTTCTACAGATCAGATTGAAGCAACACCCAGGATGGTGATCAAAAAGACTTGGTGCAAATTATGATATGGTAGCAGAGTATTCGGTGATCTCAGATTTATCAGGGTAAAATGTGAGAGGTCATCTAGGATTTTTTTTAAAAAGTCACATTTAAAGGCAACAAAGATATTGTGAGGGTTTTAGCAGAATGTGAGCTGAGACAGCTCTGAGATGGATAATGTTATGGAGATGGAAATGGGCACACTTTGTGATGGACAGGAAAGGAAAGGAGGAGGAGGAGACTATAGTAAATGGTGGAGAGCGACATATCCCAAATGGGTCAAAGCTAGAGGTAGAGATCAAAAAGGATATAATCACATTGTTCGGTGTAGTCACAAACTAGTGGGAGAGATGTAGTCGAACAAATGTATATGTAATTCACAGAGAAGTGGACAAAGCACAGAATGGATATAATGGGGACTTTAATGATTTGAAAATAGATTGGGAGAGTGGTATAGCAAAGGGCATGGAGCCTCAAGAATTCCTCGAGGGTGTTCAGGAAGAATTTCCACATCAGTATGTTTCTAGTTCAGTAGAAAGTAGTTATTGCAAAATCTTGTTCTTAAGATTTGGAGACACTGGTGTTGGACTGGAGTGTACAAACTAAAAGATCACACAACACCAGGTTATAGTCCAACAGCTTTATTTAGAAGCACTAGCTTTTGGAGCTTGTGCATGTGTGCATGTGTGCGTGCGTGTGCATGTGCATGTGTGTGTAGGAGTGTCTGTGTGTGTCAGTCTGGCTGTGTGTGTCCGTCTGTCCATGTATGTCCATCTGTCCATGTGTGTCTATCTGCCCGTGTGTGTCCGTCTGTCTGTGTGTGTCTGTCTGTGTGCATGTGTCTGTCTGAGTGCGTGTGTCTGTCTGTGAATGTCCATCTGTCTCTGTGTGTATATAGTGCAATGGGGTCACCTGTAGTGTGACATGAACCCGGTTGAGGTCACAATGGATATTTCAGCACTCTACAACAGCATCCCCCATAATGGCGACATCGTGGCAACAGCCTCAGTACTCAACACAAACAACTGCCAATCTCTGAGCACTGTCGTACAACCCATCCGCTTTATCGTCGATACAACGTCTTCACCTTTGGGACCAAATTTGCAACTAAATATGCCAACATTTTCATGCACAGGCTCGAACAAGATTTCTTTTCTGCTCAGGATCTCCAACCAACACTATATGGGTGTAGGATAATAGGCGCAGCCACTTTGGGGCGAGCGATTCGGCGTGGCCAGTTTGGCGCAGCCTGTTTTGGTGCAGACCCATTTAGGCACGGAACTGTTTCGGCACAGCTCATATGTATTACTTTTCAGGCTTAGTGACAAGCATTAATGAAAGCAATAAAAAGAAAAATAATGTTTATCCTCTTCAGTAAAATGTTAAAAAGAAAATAAAAATGAAAGAAATAAGGTAAATGCGAAAAATCTGAAATATGACATTTATTCAAAATTATGGGCAATCCCTCGTAAATACTCAATGTCATTTCTCTCACTAAATCTTCTTCCAAGTGTCTGTATTCTAGTGTCTGCTTCCCTGAATTTCTTCAATTTCAACGGAATATCGTGCCCTGCTACGAGATGCTCATAGTAAATGTCCCTTCCTCTCTGAACTTTTCGTAAGCTGTCAATAAACTTCCAAATAACTGGATGTTCCACTCCAAGTTCACATTGTAATCTCCTGTGGGCAGCTTCTGCATGATTGTTAGTTCTATCCTCATTATTTAAAGTTCTTTCATATAAATTCCACATTCCAACTGGAAAAAGCGGTAGACGCCTACCATTTCCTCTGCGTAATCTTCCTCCTATATAGTTATCCTCGGACCAGTCCAGCAGCAGCTGCAGTTCATCTGGAAGCGCATCAGCCAAATGTTCAATAGCTTCATTAATGTTTTCAATCGGAATAAATGCAAGACCAATTATCATATTAGCTCTCAAACAAAACTCAGAGTCATTGTTATACCTACTCAAGTGTCCCAAACTGGCAAGATGCTTTCTCATATTTTGAGCCAGTTGAAAAAAAATCCCCGGATTTCTGCAGAAGGAAAATGCTGCTGTAAAGTTTTGAAATTTGCAAGTTCAAAGTCACAGTTGATAATGTCAGGGCGACATTCAGGCTGTATTTCCAGAAACATTTCAAACAATTTATCATATGTTGTTTGTAACTTATTTGGGAGTAAAGCATACAACAGTGGGAACACACCTTTATGTATTTCCCCTAAAATAACATAAACTTGTGAAAATAGAGGTGGGGAAATTTTGAATGTTCCATCAACATATAACTTTTTTGATTGTTTCAGAAACTCAGCATTCCTTTTTCTTCCAAATATAAGAATTCTGCAGGTGGTGCTACTGCTGTCAGCTAGTAAAAATTGTTCTTCATTATATTCATTAACAGAATATATTTTAAAGCTATCTGGAATTACAAGTTCTTCTAAATTTCTTGGATTTACTGGGTAAGCAGCAATTTCTTTCCTTGTCCTATGAACCATTTTCTTCAGCGCTCTGTTGTTAGGCATCATTCATTGGCAAGCTTCCGACAAATTTTCAAGGCACTCGTTAATCACTTGTAAACTTCCCTCTACAGTTTCAGCAGCTCGCACTTTATCTCTTTCCACCTTAGATGCCGAAGCTGCATGCGAATATTCATTAATTTGTTTCACTAGGTCACCATTTATAACGTGAATTCGAGCTTTGCAAATGTCTTTCCTCTCACATCTCCAAAACTTTGTTATCTTATCAGCAGAACATCTATCAAAAATGTATATATAGCCGTCGTATGAGCACTTTTCCTTTCCACATTTTGACAACAAAATTGTTGATGGCATTTTAATGGGTTATATTTTATTTTAATAATAACTACAAAGTACTGAATTACTACAAACTACTGAATAACTACAAAACAGTTCTGCGCCTAAATGAGTCGCGCCAATCGCTCGCGCCTAAATGGGTCTGTGCCAAAACGGGCTGCACCATACCAGCCGTGCCGATTCGCTCGCGCCAAAGTGGCTGCGCCAAATGGTCCCACTCCGACACTCTACACCAGGTACATTGACAACTTTTTCTTCCTTTGGATCCATGGAGAGGAGTCACTGAAAAAACTACACAGTGATGTCAACAGGTTTCATCCCACCATCAAACTCACCATGGACTACTCTTGACTATCTGTCTCATTCTTGGACACATGCATCTCCATCAAGGATGGGCACCTCAGCACCTCACTCTACCACAAACCCATGGACAACCTCACGATGCTATACTCCTCCACCTTCCACGCGTACACAGGATCTGTTCAGATGAAGAGGAACGTGACGGGCACCTGGAAGTACTCAGGGATGACCTCATAAAAATGGGGTATGATGCTCAACTCATCGTCCACCAGTTCCGATGTGCCACAGCGAGGAACCATTATGACCTCCTCAGGAGACAGACACGCGCTGCAACCGACAGGCTACCCTTCGTTGTCCAGTACTTCCCACGAGCCAAACAACTACGCCATGGTCTTCACAGCCTGCAACTCATTATCAATGAGAATGAGCACCTCACCAAGACCTTCCCCACATCTCCACTGCTCGCCTTTAAACAACCACCAAACCTCAAACAGATCATTGTTCACAGCAAATTGCCCAGCTTTAAGGACGATACCATACAACCCTGTCACAGTAGACGCTGCCAGATGTGTCAGAAGGTCGACATGGATACCACCATTACACGTGGGGACACCTCCCACCACGTACATGGCAGGCACTCATGCGACTCAGCCAATGTTTGTCTATCTCATATGCTGCAGGCAAGGATGCCCTGAGGCATGATACATTGGCGAGACCAAGCAGAGGCTACGGCAATGTATGAATGGGACCTCACAACAATCAACAGACAGGAGTGTTCCCTCCCAGTCAGAGAATGCTTCAACCACCTGGGATATTTGGCCTCGGACCTTCGGGTGACCGTCCTCCAAGGTGGACTTTGGAACAGCAACAACAAAAAGTGGCTGAGCAGGGGCTGATAGCCATGTTCGGAACCCATGGGGATGGCCTCTACCAAGGCCTTGGGTTTAGGTCACACTATAAGTGAGCCCACTGAATGACACACACAGACACACATTCTCCTACAGACACACACACGCAGACCCTCTATCATACACTCCCACACTAACAAACGCACCCTCTCACAGACTTATACCCCCTTACACTCACACTCACACACATACACACATACTCTCTCTCTCAAACACACATACATATGCACACATACACATATAAGTTTGTGGGGTGAATTTGTACTTGTAGAATTACATTTTACTTTGCTCAAAAACTGCATGAACCCATGTCAGATTCTGTAAGTCTGTTTTTTAGATTAAAATCAGTCTGACCATTGTGGCATAGACAGCCTCACACAGAGAAGCTCACACCTTCAATACATTATCTGGGCCGACATGACACCAATTGTTAAAGTTTACTTGAGAATGTAACTTCTAAAAAACGTTTTGTGATTTACGCATAGAACTGAAACCAACATGATTATTCCAAAAGATGAGAGACTTAACAAACAACCTGGGTCTTTTTCAATATAAAATTTCAGTTACATCACACTATAAACTTTTTCTATAAATTCTATGTCTTACAGTCTTACTCTCCACAAACACCTGATGAAGGAGCAGCGCTCCAAAAGCTAGTGCTTCCAAATGAACCTGTTGGACGAAAATGTGTGATTTTTAACCTTGTTATTAAGTTTCAATGGTATGATGTTTAGGCATTGTGTTTATTGAATTATAAGATTTACATTGGCTATGAAAGGGATGGAAGAATTCAAAGTAAGAATTAATTACTGTGGGAAAACTGCATTCAATGGGGTAAGAATGAATCAGGCCCAGGTAAATTGAGATTGAAGATTGTTTAGATTATATTTAGATTAGATTACTTACAGTGTGGAAACAGCCCTTTGACCCACTGAAGCGCACCCAATCAGAACCATTCCCCTACATTCACCCCTGCACCTAGCACTATGGGCAATTTAGCATGGTCAATTCACCTGACCTGCACATTTTTGGACTGTGGGAGGAAACCGGAGCACCCGGAGGAAATCCACGCAGACACGAGGAGAATGTACAAATTCCACACAAACAGTCGCCTGAGGCGGGAATTGAACCCGGATCCCTGGCGCTGTGACGCAGCAGTGCAAAACTGTAACTGTAACCAAAGGCTGTCTTTAAAGCAAAATTAGTTCAAATATAGTTATGGTGAGACTCTTATGAAGTCAAACAAATCCACAATACACAGGATGATGAAATGGACTAAGATGAAATAGAAAAATGTATGCTTGTGATAAATGTAAGATAGATAATAGAACTGAGAACAAAGAAGATATAAGATTGAGATAGAATTAAAAAATCAGAAAAAAAAAACAGAATATAATAAGAAACTAGTAGCTAACAACAAGAAGTTGTCTATAGGCACATATATAGGAAAAAATACAGTAACATAATGGTACGAATGAACTGAAATGTGTTTAATTCAATGCAGGGAGTATGATAAGTAAGGCAGATGATCTTAGAGTCTCGATCAGTACATGGGAAAATGATGAGAGAGGGGCAGGACAGGCTGCTCAACATTCCAGAGTTTCATTGTTTGAGATGAGATAGAGAGGAAGGTGAAAGAGGTGAATGAGTTGCATTACTGATCAGAAAGAATGCTAGATCTGCACTCAGAGAGGACATACTAGAGGACTCATCCACTGAAACAATGTGGGTAGAGCTCCAAAACAAGATGGATGCAATCACTCTGAAAGGATTATACACAGGCCCGTCAGCAGCCACCAAGACTTTGAGGAACAAATATGGAAAGATGCAATAAAAACAAAGTTGTCATAGTGGGTGACTTTAATGTCCCCAATATTGACTGGAGCTCCCTCAAAGCAAGAGGCTCAGATAAGGCAGAATTTGTTAAGTGCATCCAAGAGGATAATTCAACAGTATGGTGACAGTCCAACAAGAGAAGAGGCGTTGTATTGGCTAATGTGCCTGGCCAGGTGGCCGACCTTTCAGTGTGAGAAACAGTAATCACAACTCCTTAAGTTTTAAGATAGTTACAAATAACGATGAGTCAGTACTTTGTGTAAGGTATTAAATTGGGAGGACGACAAATTACATCAGTATTAGGTAAGAGCTAGGGAATGTTAATTGGGAGGAGCTGTTGTCAGGCAAATCCACATGACATGGGAATTGTTCAAAGACTTGCTAATGAGAGGTCAGGACTGGCATGTTCCAGTAAGAAGAAAAGACAAGGATGGTAAAGTAAGGGACCCTTGGATAACGAGGAAGATTGTAAATTTAGCCAAAAGAGAAAAGAACCACATGTGAGATACAGGAAGCTAAAGCAGACAAGGCCCACAAGGAACAGAAAGAAAGCAGGAAGGAACCCAAGCAAGGAATTAGAAGGGCACAATGGAGCTCCATGAAAAGACCTTGGAAAATAGGGTTAAAGAGAATCATAAGGCATTCTACACATACATTAAAAATAGGAGGATAACTAAGCAAAAATTAGGACCACTCAAAGATAAAGGAGGGAACTTGTGCTTAGAGGCAGAGGATGAGAGTGAATCCTAAAAGAGTGCTTTGCGTCAGTATTCACCGAGGAAAAGGAGGATAGTGAGATTTTTATGGAGCATGCTAAAATACTTGGACATTGTGAAATCAAGGAAGAAGTAATGTTGGGTCTCTTGTAGAGCATTAAGGTGAGGGTGCGAGGGCCCAATGATCATCTACCCCAAGTTATTGAGAGAAGCAAGAGAGGAGATTGGTGTGGCCTTGACCAAGATCTCTGTACCATCATTAGCCACTGGAGAGGTCCTAGAGGACTGATGAATAGCTAATGTTGTTCTTCTATTCAAGAGGGAGATAGAGATAATCCAGGAAACTATAGACCAGTGAGTCTCACATTGGTGGTTGGGAAGCTGTTGTGGAGAATTCTTAAGGATAGGATTTACACACATTTGGAAAAGCATAGGACATGGTCTTGTGTCGGGCAGGTCATGTCTTACTAACTTGATTGAATTTTTCGAGGAGATGACAAAAGTGATCGATAAGGGTGGAGCATGAATGTTGTCTACATGGATTTTAATAAGGTTTTTGACAAGATCCCTCATAGTAGGCTCATCCAGAAGGTATGGGACCCAATTAACACTCCATAGCTTCTACCCAATACTTACATAATTTGTCCTCCCCCCAGTTTAGTACCTTGCATAAAGTACTGACTCATCCTTTTTTTTAACTACCTTAAAACTTAAGGAGTTGTGATTACTGATTCTCACATTGAAAGGTCAGCCACCTTGGCTGTGTATATTTAGAATTAGCTTGGCCATAAAAAGCAGAGGGTAGAGGCGGAAGGGTTTTTTACAGGCTGGAGGTCCATGACTAGTGATGTTCTGTGGAAATCCATACCAGAACCTCTGCTGTTTGTAATATATATAAATGACTTTGGTTAGGTCACACTTAGGGTATTGTGTTCAATTCTGCTCACAACATTATAGGAAGGAAGTGGAGGCTTTGGGGAGGGTGCAAATAGGGTCACCAGGAAGCTGCCTGGATTAGACGGTATGAGCCAAAAGGAGAGGCTAGAAAAACTCGAGTTGTTTTCTCTGGAGCGGTGGAGGCTGAGGGAAGACTTGATAGAAGTCTATAAAATTATGAGATGCATAGATAGGGTTGATATTCACGTAATACCTCAGCCAAGCCCCTTGCTTTTATGTGTAATCCTCCATTTTGGTTCCTAGTTATTCTCACTTGATTTAGAACTTAGAAAATAGAACAGGACAGCACTTTCAGCTGACAATGTTGTGCCAAACATGATGCCAATTGAAACTAATCTCTTTAGCCTGCCCTTGGTCCACACTCCTCCATTCCTTTCATGTTCATGTGTTTATCCCTTAAATAGTCTTATCGTATCTCTCTCCAACACCACCCTTAGCAGCATGTTCCAGACTCCTACCACTCTCTGTGTAAAAAAAACTTACCCCTTCCATTTCCATTGAACTTTCACCTGAGATAGATTAGATTACTTACAATATGAAACAGGCCCTTCGGCCCAACAAGTCCACACCAACCCACCAAAGCGCAACCCACCCAGACCCTTTCCCCTACACCTGACACCACGGGCAATTTAACATGGCCAATTTACCTAATCAGCACATTTTTTGGATTGTGGGAGGAAACCGGAACACCCGTAGGAAACCCACGCAGACACAGGAAGAATGTGCAAACTCCACACAGAGAGTCGCCTGAGGTGGGAATTGAACCCGGGTCTCTGACGCTGTGAGGCAGCAGTGCTAACCACTGAGCCACCGTGCCGCCCAAAAGGGAAGTAAGAGCAGAAATTGCAGAGGTACAGGCCAGAATTTTTAAGTCTTCCTCAGACATAGTTATTTGTCAAAAGCACAGAAAAAGTAAAAAATATTACACCCATGTTCAAAAAGAGTTTAGGAACTATAGGCCAATTCATTTCATCTCAGTGGTGGGGATCTTTTAGAAATGATAACTGGGGCAAAATGAATAGAACTCAGTCAAACTCTGGTTAATTAAGAAACCTAGAATCAATTTGTTAATGCCAAATCATGGTTAACTATCCTTCTTAACTAATGGTTAACTGATAAGTTAACGGGGTTGATGGTTTTCAAAAAGGCATTTGAAGAAAAGCAACACAGACTTGAGTTAAAAGGATCCATAATCTTCCAGATATTTATTAATAGCCGGATGTATGTACTTGAGATGTAATTTAAAATTTGAGGACATTACACAACTTGAAACTATTATGAACAGTGAGATATGTAGTATAGAACCTCAATGGGACATAAACACATTGATGAAATGCACAAATAAGTTGCAAATGAAATTTAAAGAAATGTGACATGATTAGTTTTGGAGAAAGAATACAAAGAGATAAGAGAAGTTAAAAATATAATTTTAAATGGAGTTTCAGCCAAGAGAGAATATATGCTTATACATACAATGCATAAACCTGCAGAACAGAAAGAGTGAGGGGTTAATAAAATACATAGCAGATTGGGTATAATCAATAGAGGCATAGGGTATAAAAAGAAGGAAGTTATATTCAGCCGATGTAAAGCACTGGATTGGCCTCAACTGGAGTACTGCATCCAGCTCTGGATACCACACTTCACAAACGATGTGGAGGCATTACAGAGGGTCCAGAAAGATTCGTTATTATGATTTTGGAGATAAGCAATCTCATAAATCTGGATATATTAGAGAAGTCAAGACCGTTCTCCTTGGAGAGGAGAAGGTTGACAGGATATTTGTTCAGGTGTTCAAGTCATGAGTGGTACGAACAAAATAGATAAGGAGAAACTGTTAGAGGTGTTATGTTCAAGAAGTAGAGGGTATAGATTTAAGATGCTTGGCAAAAGAAGTAAAGGCAATATGCAGAGAAACATTTTACACAGCGAATTGTTTGGATCTTGAACGCACTGCCTGAGATAATATGGATGCAGGTAGGGTCCATTGTGACTTTCAGGAAGAAATCAGATCATAACCTGAAAGGAAAACCACTGCAGGGCTACAAAGAATGGCTGGGGAGTCACAGGCTTCTGCAGCAGAAAAGAGGCCCTATGACAGACTGGGTGAGTTACCCATGGGAAATGCAGGGTTACAGTGATAAGGTAGGGGTCTGGGTCTCAAAGGGATGCTATTTGGAGGGTCGGTGAGGACTTGATGAACTCTATAGCCTGTTTCCATAATGTCAGGATTCTATGATTCTAAAGAAAACAACTTGTCAAGTCTCTCTGTAAGTCAAGAGGGCGGAGCAGGGTTTCCAAATGTCCCCTCACCCCACCCTAACCTGGACCAGCTGTCCAAATGGAGTAAAGTGAAGGAACATTCATTTATATAGGAAAAATTTTCCCTTTTCTTACAGAAGTGAAAATCCTCTTGGGTTTCTTTTGGTGAGCGAAAACAGGTACTAATAAAAGTGAAGTGGCATAAAGGGAACTTTTGAAAAGTGGTGGCTACCTGTATCTTTCCCCTAGCATTCCCACCTGCAAATTTATTTCTCAGCCCCCCTCCCCAGTCCTGATGAAGGGTTAAGGCTGAAACATCAACTCTCCTGCTCCTCAGATGCTACCTGCTGTGCCTTTCCAGCGCCACACTTTATCAATTCTTCCATATTGGAGCCAATCTTTGTATAATTTCAAACAAACTTATCAATCCTCTCACATTCTCATCTACATCATTTATGAATATCTCAAATAATAAGGAGCCCAGAATCGATCCCTGTGGGATGCTGCTGCACACCATGTTCCAGTCACACAAACAGCCTTCCAACACATCCTCCTGTCACTATCACTAAGCTGATTTTGTATTCATCATGGAAAATTAGAACAAAGAACAATACAGAACAGGAACAGGCCATTTGGCCCTCCTAGCCTGCACAAACAATTTTACCCTTCCATGCCAAAAGTGTCTTCACTTCCAGGATCCTTGTCCTTATATTTCCTTCCTGTGTATATTCAGGTGTTTATTGAATGCTGCTATTGTATCTGCTTCCACCACCTCCTCTGGCAGTATGTTCTGGGCACTCACCACCCTTTGTGTGAAATATTTGCCTTGTACATCTCTTTTAAAATTCCTCCCAGTGCCTTGAAACTGTGTCCCCTAGTAATTGACCCTTCCACCCTGGGAAAGTGCCTGACATTTTCCACTCTATCCATGCCATGCACAATCATATAAATTTCTATCATGTCACCCCTCAAACCCCTGCATTCCAGTGAAAACAAACCCAGTCTATTCGACCTTTCTTTGCAGCTAAAATTCCCATACCTGGCAACATCCTGGTATACCTTTTCAGTACTCTCTCCAAAGCATCTACATTCTTCTGGTAGTGTGGTGACCATAACTGTACACAATATTCCAAGTGTGGCCTAACTATAGTTCTGTAAAGCTGCAGTATAACTTGTCTATCCTTATACTTAATGCCTCTTCCAATAAAAGCAAGCATGTCATAAGCCTTTTTTACTACCTGCACTGCCACCTTCAGTGATCTGTGGACCTGCTCGCTCAGATCCCTCTGCATTATCAATACTCTAAGAACTCTGCCATTCACTGTATAATTTCCACCTGTACTTGACCTTCCAAAATGCATCACCTCATATTTATTTGTGAAAACTCTATCTGCATTTTTCTGCCCACACCTATATCCTACTGTATCCTCTGATAATCATCCTCACAATCCACAATTCCACCAATCTGTGTATCATCTGCAAAATTAATAATTAGACCAGTTACATTTTCCTCCAAATTGTTAATGTAGATCATGAACAGCAGAGGTCCCAGCACTGATCCATGTTGAACATTACTCGTCACAGTACTCTATTCTGAAAAGTATCCTTCCAGCACCACCCTCTGTCTCCTACAACTAAGCCAGTTCAAATCCATCTTGCCTGCTCACCCCGATACCATGTGACTTCACCTTTTGTATCAGTCTGCCATGAGGGACCTTGTCAAAGGCTTTAGTGAAGTCCATGTAGACAACATCACCCAGCTTAGTCACCTTCTCAAAAAAAGTTAGCTGAGCATGACCTCCCCAGCACAAAATTATGCTATATATCACTAATATGTCCATTTGTTTCTAAATGTATATAGATCTTGTCCCTGATAATCTTTTCCAATAATTGCCCTACCACTGACATGACGCTCACGGTCCTGTAATTTCCAGGATTATCCCTGTTACATTTCTTCAACAATGTAACAACACTGGCTATTCTCTAGTCCTCTGGGTCCTCACCTTTGGCCAAAGAGGTTTTAAAGATGTCTGTCAGTGCTCCAGCAATTTATTCTCTTGCTTCCTTCAATATTCTGAGATATATCCCATCAAAACTCAGGGACTCAACTACCTTAATAGATAGATAAAATTACCCATGGGTCCCATGGGCTTTTACCTTGTATATCAGTTTCACAAGTGGAATTAAGTTCAAAACCTTGCTGAAATCCAAACACTTAGTCACCTTCTTGAAAGGTTCCACAGATTTATTAGGCATGACCTCCCTCTGACAAGGCCATGCTCATTATCCCTGATCAAATCTCATCTCTAAATGGAGACTAGATTTCTCCTTTGATATCTTCTCCAATAATTCACTTACCACTGAGGTTAGGCTCACTGGCCTTTGGTCCTCTGGTCTATCTCTTCCACTCTTCTTGGGGTGACGTGAAGTGAATTCCTGCTTTGCAGGGTCAGCACAGACATGATGGGCTAAATAGCCTTCTTTTAAGGTGCGACCATTTTATTGCGCTATGGCTGTGCATGTGCTTGGAAGCTCATCTCAGGGTCAAATATATTACCAAGCTTGTAAACAATCAGATTTAACCACAGTCATCTGTCACGATGAGGAATGGAGTCAGTGGCTCAGGAATAATTTTCATTAGCATTCAATGGGTGACTAAGAAATATCAGATGAGCTTTTTTACATTAGATTCCCTACAGTGTGAAAACAGACCCTTTGGTCCAACCAGTCCATACTGACCGACCAAAGAATAACCCACCCAGACTCACTCTGACTAATGCACCTAACACTATGGACAATTTAGCATGGCCAATTCTCCTGACCTGCACATCTTTGGACTGTGAGAGGAAACCAGAGCATCCGGAGGAAGGAGAATGTGCAAACTCCACAAAGACAATTGCCCGAGGTTGGAATCAAACCTGGGACCATGGTACTGTGAGGCAGCAGTGCTAACCACTGAGCCACCATGCCACCCTAATTGAATGAGTTGAATAAATACTTTTCATTAGTCTTCATGGTCAATGATACTAATAACATTTCAAAAATATAAACAATCAAAGGGCTTAAATGGCTAGGGGAAATAAATAGAATAATTATCTTTAAAAGAAAAGAACTAAGAAACCTGATGGGGCTAAATGCCAATAAATCCCCTAGATCTTCTAGGATTTTAAAGAAAGTAGCTTCAAACATAGTAGATGCATAAGTAGTAATCTTCTAAGAATCCTTAGACTCTGGAAAAGCCCCAGAGGATTGGAAAAATGCTAATATTCCACCTTTATTCAAAAAGATGGGGAGACAAAAACAAGTAGCCATAGGTCAGACAGCTTAATATCTGTCAAAGGGAAGTGTTGGAGTCTATAATGAGGGATACATGGCAGACCATTTATAAGTAGATAATGTGATCAAGCAGAGGTAGCGTTGCTTCATGAAGGGGAAATTGTACCTGACAAATACAAATACCTGACAAATTATTTATCAAATTTGAGGGTTAATAAGCAGGTTAATAAACAGGGAACAAGTTGATGATATATATTTGGAGTTCCAGTAGGGGTTTGATAAGTTACCACAATAGGAGGTTTTGAAGAAGCATACCAGCTTGAAACATTAAGTTTATTTTTCTCACCACAGATTCTGCCAGACCTGTGGAGTTTGTCCACCATTTTATTTCAGATTTCCAGCATCCACAGTATTTCACTTCTGTAAAACCTCACGGTATTAGAGTGGTGTAATGGTGTAAAGAGAAGATTGGCTAACAAACAAAACACAGAGAATTGGGATAAAGGAAGCATTTACAGGATGGCGCCTTGTAGCTAGTAGAATGCTGCAGGGATCAATCCTGGAGCCACAACTATTTATAATATATTTTAATGACTAGGATGATTGAACTGTTGTCAGGTTTGCAGATGATACAAGGAGTCTACAGAGGGAAAACAGACAAGTTAAATGAATTGGCCAAAACTTGGCGGATGGAACAAAGTGTCGGCAAATGAGGATATGCCATGTGCTCTGGCTTCCTCCCATGGTCTAAAATGTGCAGGTTATATGGGTTAGTCATGCTGAATTTCTCACAGTATTCAGAGATGTTTAGGTTAGGTCGATTAGCCGTGGGAAATACAGGGATATAGTAGGAGAGGTGAGTATAGGTCGGTGCTCTTTAGCAAGATGCTCTGGACTTGTTGGCCCAAATAGGGATTCTATGGAATTTACAGTGATAAGGCAGGAAAGTGGAATGGAGGATTATCAAATCCGCCATTTTCTCACTGATTGGTGGAGGAGACTGAATGGCCTTTCTCTGCTCATACATCTTATGTTGTTATTATGTTGTTATTATGGGTTCTATGGCAATGATTTCCATCTTGTCAACGTTTAGCTGGAGAAAATGTTTACTTATTCAACACTAGATATTAGATGAACAGTGATACTTTACTGACAAGTGGAGGAGTCAAGAAAAATGGTGGTAAGGTACGGCAGTCTATCTTCACCATACATGTGAAATCTAATCGTGCTTTCAAATGTTATTGCCAAGGGCAGGATATTAGTGAGAATTACAGGAGTGAAGGATTAGTTGTCTGGATGGATTGAGGCATGAGTATGAAGAGGAATCATTGCAAGTGGATTGCTGGCTATAATTCGATAGATCATGATACCAGTCAGAGAATCGCAACCAGCTAATCAAAGTTAATAAAGCATACTTGCAGAATGACACACAGGTTTAAATGAGTATTGACCACATTTTACAACAACAAAAAAACAATTTTCTATGAAACATTAATAAAGTATCATTTATCTGCCCCTTAGGGAAAACTTTGTTTACATTGATATTGCTTACAAGGATCTCAACTATGAAATGACACAGCAGCAAAAAGCACTGTCCGTAACAGAGCTTATTGGTGAGTTTCACTACTCTATTCTTCCTAGCACATAATTAATGATCAATATTTATAGCAATTATTAAAATAAAATGTCAAATGCTGACCTGTATTAAATAATGCACATACTTTGCATGCTCGAATTGAATAGGAATAATGGATTCAATTAAAGCCGTGCTTCACAAAATGTAATCAGCTGGGCATACAACAACCTAAATGAATCTTGCGTGGCAATACTGGAGTAGGAGTAGGAGCAGGAGTTTTGTACTTAGCCATAACATATTCTGGGAATCAATTCGATTGTGGTTGCTTTATATCTTGAATCTATTTGTCAATTTTGTCTCCATATCACTTAATACATTGGTCTGAAAAATATCTATCAATATCATCATGGTAGGCCACAAACCCACCAACACACTAAAACAGCAGCTAATGACCTTGAAAGACCCAATTTGGACAACAAGCAAAACAAACATCGTTTACAAAATACCGTGAGGGGCATGGATAGGGTAAACAGTCATGTGACATTCGCTGTCTTCCAGTCCACCTGGACCTGCCTGAAGTCCAGTGAATTTTGGTAAATTACCACTAACGCATCTACTATAGCTTCCGCCATTTCTTTCAGCACCTTGTGATGCATTCCATCAACACCAGGGACTTATCTACCTTTAGACATTCCAAATTGCTGAACACTACCCCTTTAATGAAAACAATTGAATTGAGGTCCTCACCTCCCATTGAGTCCTTAACATTATTCTTTGGCATGTTAAACACATATTCCACTGTGAAGACGGATACAAAATAGTTATGCAAGGTCTCAGCCATTTTAGCAATACTCAATACTCATTCCTCTTTCTCATCCTGCTAGGGACTTATGTCCATGTTAGCCACCCTCTTCTGTTTTATATATTTATAAAAAACTTGACACTTAAGGATGTTGTTGGGATGAAAGAGTTTGAGTTATAGAAAAAAGCTGAATAGGCTTTTCTTTTCCCGAAGCATCAGAGGCTGAGGTGAAACCTTATAGAGTTATACAAAATCCTGAGGGCTACAGATAGGGTGAGTATCCCAGGTATTTTCTCTAGGGTGGGGGAGCCCAGAACTAAAGGACACAGGTTTAAGGTGTGAGGGGAAAGATTTAAAAGAGACCTAAGCGGCAATTTTTTCACGTAGAGAGTGGTATGTGTATGAAACAAGCTGCCAGAGAAAGTGGTGGAAGTGGGTACAATTACAACATTTAAGAGGCATTTAGATAAGTATATGAATGGGAAGCGTTTAGAGGGATATGGATCAAATGCTGGCAAATGGGACTAGGTGAGGATGAGTTGGATCGAAGGGTCTGTTTCCATGTTGTATGATTGTAGAACTCTATCACTTAAAGGTACAAGCCCTAAGGTTTGTGACATGTTTAGTAGATGCTTAGTAAGAAAGTCCTGCAACTTCATGCTGCTGGACGTATGTGAATGCTGAGACTCTTGAAGGAATATAGTTAGAACAAAGCTTCTCTTGGAATAGAACAACTTGAGCAGCACTTCCTGACTGCATGATTATAGCCTAATAAATGAGTAATTTTAGTCTAATTACATTTCCATCTCAAAATTCTGATCATTATCTGAATTCAAACCATAAGCATTAAACCAGGCAACCCACCATAGACCACACCAGTGACTTAATAGGTTAAATGAAAGAGTATTGGAAATTTGATGCCTCAGTTTAATGAGTTTTTTGGAAAAATTACTTTGCACGTGAAAGGAGAAAATTTCAAGTTAAATTACAGTAATGTAGTGCACAAATATTTATTCAGTGGTCATGTTAACAGGACATAATAAGTCAAGACAATTTTCTACTTTATAGATAGCTGTTAATTTTATTCATTGCATTATTTCCATCTATTTTTCACAGGTGACGTCGGGGGTCAACTTGGCCTATTCTGTGGTGGAAGCGTAATCACTATCATTGAAATTCTAGAATACCTCATTATTAAATTCTATTGGATATGTATAGTTTGGCTCATTAAACCACCAAAATTATCAAATCTAATTAATGAAATACAACAGCCTCCTGTAAAAGAAAATAGAGCAGTTATCTCCTAAATACATGGTCTAATGGGATCTACACATTTTGCTATAGAAAGTAAACTACATTGAATTTGAATGAAAAAGACTCATAATAAAGATTTTTCAGGTTATTGTCTTGATAATGTGAATCAAGATATAAAATTTACATATGTATTGTAATATCATTTAGTTTAGAGCTTGGATTTTCAACTAGTGGCATATGTGTTTTGGTATGCATGTATGAATGGGTTCAATGATTAACTTGTCAGTATTTCTGAAGCCAGCATTTTCTTTTTTAAAAAAGGTATGACAGTGGGAGTCCCTGGGATTATAATAGGAATTTGTCCACATTCAGAGAGGTTTATGAGTGGGAAGAATAAAGGTGTAAGAGCATTAACTTACTGTCTATTTAGAAGAATCAGGATTTCGTTGTTGTGCAGAGAACATAATACACAGTTTCTAAAGCTTTTGTTTTTCAGGACGTAGGTTCTAGTTGAAGTCAGAAGTATAAAACAACTTTCCCTGAATAAAGGAGACAGTTTAGAACTGTTAGGATCTTAACTCAGTGTAAGGATTTTAGTTTGCAAGTTCCAGACCAGAACTGTTTGTTTAGAACCTCGACGGGATTTTTTTTATGCTGTGAAAATCTAAGGTCAATGTGTGACTCGTCAAGAAAGAGACTACCAAATTCCTAAGGTTGGGAAAGAAATAGTTAACTTACATGTATAGCTGTGATAGGGAAGCAAACTCATCGGTATTTGAATACTGCAACGTGATGATGTTCTGATAGATGTTATAACTTTGCACCGAATGTTTAAAATGTTTCAAATTGCATTATGTGTAAAAAGCTTGTTTTTTTAAAAAAAGATCTTATTTTGTTTGCACAGTAAACTTCTGTTTTATTGTTAAAACCAGATCTGCAACATTGTGTGTTTGTGTTTCAATGAACACAATGAACTCTAAGCGAAGAAGAAAATAAAATTAGATCCAGTAAGCCAGATTTTAATTGAGGATTTGATTTGTCCAGTTGTAACATCAATTGGGATCATTACAAATTGGGGCTCTTGCAGACTAGAATTCATTGGATTTAAGAGGGACCTGTGGCTTTCTTTATAAAGTAATCTGTATGCGATGATTCTGGACAGCCGTGTGTGGTGCTTTATTGAATGGAGTTTGAAGACAGCTTTGCAAGTTGCAAAGAGGTTTTGGAAGTTAAAGACATAACAGTGAATTTTTTAAAAATCAACTAAAGCTAAACTGAGAGAGTTAGCAGATACATTGTACAAGCAAAAGCAAGATGTCATAATGTTGAGATGCTTCAAATGATTATCCAACATTTAGAATTGATAGAAAGGGAAGATGAAATTGGGATGTCACAGCTGGAATTAGCTAAGGAACTGTTAGAAATGAAAAGAAACTTGATTTAGAAGAAAACAGAGAGAAAAAAGGAAAACAGCAAAGTGGCAAGTGAGGACAAAGAAAAGCAGAATGTAGAGTGAGGGACATAAAGTTAAGAACAGGTGATATGTAAAGGGAAGATAAAGAAAAAACACAGACAAATGGAAAAATGAACAAGGACAAAGATAACAGGGAAAACAGAATTTTAGAAAACTTGAACACTAAAGAGACAGGAAGTGTACAGAACATGAATTAGTCAAAAAAAAGCTGAAAGGAAGGAAAGAGATAATATTATGGATTATACATTCTGATTCCAAAGAGGGATTTCATTTAATTAAGGATCTACATTTAGTCCTAAGTTAACAGAGGATGGAACAAAAGGTATTTATCTCATTTGAGAAGGTAGCGAAACAGATAAAGTGGTCAAAACATATTTGGACCTTAATGTTACAGACTGCTTGACATGTAGAACTATGACTGAGAGCACCAGTGTGTCAGAAGAATAATCTGCAGCATATGAAGCTATCAAATATCCAATGCTCAATATTTATGGGTCTGTGCCTGGACTTAAAATGGAATCCTACAAAAATGATCCCTACTCAGATATAGGTAGAATTTGCAAAGGGCAAAGATCACTCAAGGTAGAAAAAATCTTTGAGAATGTAAGGGAATTTATGTGCATAGAAGAATTCAGAAATAGTAATCCTACAAACTTGAAAACTCATTTGGATGAGTATTAAGTAGGAAAAAATAACTAATCAGAGAAGCAGCAGTTCTGTTGGATAGCTTTGCTATCTTGCACAGACAGTTACAGGTGAGGAGATGTTAATATGGAAATCAAAAAAGAAATTGGAGGATTGGAATTTGCAGATGCAAGAAGCAATTTTTTGGGAGTATACAGAAGGATATTAATGTGATAAAGGAGAAAGGCTGGAAGCAAAAAAAAGATACAAAATAAACTAATATGCTTCCATTATATTGAGATTTACATACCAAAACCAATTTCTGGACATAAACGGGAGACCAACTGAGGTAATAGGAATAGGCAAAAACAATAACTGCAGATGCTGGAAACCAGATTCTAGATTAGAGTGGTGCTGGAAAAGCACAGCAGGTCAGGCAGCATCCGAGGAGCAGGAAAATCGATGTTTCGGGCAAAAGCCCTTCATAGAATGTCTAACGAATCTTCAGAAAAGGAGGTATCAGGAAAAGAAATGGATATCTAAGATGATAGCATCAGTATTAACAGATCATGTTTCCGTAGAATGTACTAAACAAAGAGAGATAGTTTGGGACAGTTATGAGAATTGTTCTTTAAATATTAATAAGGATAACCTGAATTCAATGGATAGCATGTATAGAGAGGTGGTTATACAGAAGACTCAGACTCCACAGACAGGAAGGAAGGGAATAGGTAACCATGATGCAGAGCAGGAGCATTAAACAGGCAGTACATGAATCTCCTGCAAAGCAAACATATAGTTTTGGATACTGCTGAGGGGAATGGCCTCTCAGGAGATAACAGCAGCAGCCAAATTCATGGCACTATGGTTGGCTCTGCTGTAAAGGGAGGGAAAATTACATAAAAATGCTATAGTTATAGGTAATTCAATCGTAAAGGGAATAGATAGGTATTTCTGTGGCCGCAAACAGGAGTCCAGGATGGTCTCCTCCCTGATGCTATAGTCCTGGATGTCTCCGAATGGTTGCTGAACATTTTGCAGGTGGGAGGCAAACGTTGGTCATGGTACACGTTGGTAATGACATTGGTTTAAAAAACAAAGAAATGAGGTCCTAAAACCAGAATATAGAGAACTAGGAAGAAAGTTGAAATGTAGGACCTCAAAAATAGCTATTTCATGGAGGAATGGGGATGGGGGTGAAGGTTATATTTGGTTGTGTTTGGGGAGGTTAAACTAGTGTTTCAGGGAGGGGAATTGGAGGTGTACGGCAGTAGATGCAGAAATTGAGGGAAAGGTAGAAACCAAGGCAAACATGACTAAGAATGCTGCTGAAAAGAGCACAGGGCGTGGTCTAAAATGCAATATCAATGTGAGAAGTATAATAGGCAGGGGGAATTGGTTTAGTTCAGTTGGCTGGATCTTTGGTTTATAGAGAAGTGTGATTTCAATTCCCATCAGCAGTTTGAGGTTATCATGAAGGACTCTCCCTCTCAAGCTCTTCCCTCACCTGAGGTTTGGTGGATCTAGGCTTAAATCACCACCAGTTGCTTCTCTCTCTGATGAGACAGCAGCCCCTTTGGTCTGATTAACAGAATAGGCAGGGTAGATGAACTTAGAGCTTTGTTTAGTTTTTGGAACTATGACACTATTGCAATTACGATGACTTCCTGAAAGCGAGAAAGGACTGGCAGCTGAATATCCCAGGATTTAGATGTTTGAGGCGTGACACATGGGGATAAAGAAGAGGTTGGGGTGTTGCATTACTGGCAAAGGAGTATCTCACAGCTCTACAGAGGGAGGATACATCAGAGGACTCATGCAGCGAGTCAATATGGGTAGAACTCAAGAATAGGAAAAGTGAAGTCACAATGCTGGGGGTTAGCTACAGGCCTCTACACAGCCACGGAGATAGAAGAGAGAATTTGTTGATAGATTTGGAAAGATGTCAAAACAGCATGGTTAATTTGGTGGGTGGTTTCACAAGGTTTCCGAATAAAGATGGGGAGACATACATTGGTGCACTGGAGACGTCATTGACTTCTATCCAAAACTGCTGTGCATTTCTCTTGTGGTCTTGTATCTCCTCTTCTGGTCCTGGGGGGAGAGAGTTTCTTATTTCTGCATCACCCTGTCCACTAGGTCCTCTAGGTCCGCACATGTAAAGTAGGGCACAAATTTCCCCTTACCTGCCATGTCCAGGGCAAATGTCAGGGCCGTTTGATCAGCAGTCTGTGTTCATAATTGTCTTTTAAAGATAGCACTGGGTTCAGGAATGCTGGTCAATTCCAGGATTCCCTGGAAGTGCCACATTTTAAGGGAACAACAAATGGCAAGACAGGGCTGGAATTGGGTGACAGCGACATCATAGGGAGGTAGTTAATAAGGTGAGTTTAATGAGATATAGTACAAAAATGCTGGGGGTAACATGGGGAGAACCCATTTGTGAAGCTTACAAACTGTTATCCAAAAATGTTAAGAATCAGCTCATTAGAGTTTTACAGTAAGGAATTCTATTCACACCAATCATCAAGTGTCTATCTACTGTTGTTCCACTCTTTAAGGCAGAGAGTTCCACAACACCTCCCCACCCCCACCGCCACTCTCTGGGTGAAAATTATCCTCCCTTAAATCTCCTCTAACCATCTGCTCTTTCCCTTAAATCTATACTCCTTAATTGTTGATTGCTCTGCTAAGAGGAAATACTCATTCATATTTACCTTATCTATCTACCCTATTCCTTACCTACCTGATAATTTTGTACACCTCAATCAGCTCAATTGCCCTCCACATCCTCTTTGCTCTGAGGAAAACAACCCCAGCTTATCAAAACTCTTTTCACAGATTAATAACAATTTTAATTTTTCTGTACTTTTGATTTTGGAGTAAAATGGGAAAATAACTGTTTTACAAATGAAATGTTGTTGAAAGATTGCTGCACTTTTTAAAAGCAAATAATGTGACACTCATTGTAAGCATGGTTTACACAGCTGCATAGATTGGACCACAAGACCATTAAAATCATAGAACAGGAGGAGTCAATTCAAGCCTTTGGACCTGCTCTACTGATCAGTGGGATCGTGGATGGTCCAACATTCCTCACATCCATTTTCCTGACTTTTCTGACCAAGAATCTATCTTAAGTATACACAAGGAGTCCTCCCCCATAACTCATGGTGACAAGGAGTTCCAAAGATCTCAACCCTCTGAGAAAATGTCTCTTCCTCATCTCAGTCTTAAATTGGGTCCCTTAAGTCTGAAACTATGTCCCCAGAGTGGAAATTTCATCTCAGCACTTACCTGTCAAGTCCCTTAAGAATCCTGTATGTTTCAATGAAATCGCCTCTCATTTTTCTAAACTCCAGCGAGTATAGTCAAAAGTTGTTTAGGATGTAGCACAAGAACATGCACTTCGGTCACCATGTCTTTGCTGACCATGATGCCATTCTAAACTAACATCATCTGCCTGCATGTGGTTCAAATCCCTCTATTCCCTGTCTATTCACGTGTTTGTCTAAACATCTCGTCAACATTACCATTGTACTTACTTCTACCACCTCCGCAGTGTGTTCCAGGCACCTACCACCCTTTGTATAAACAACTTCCCTCACACTTCTACTTTAAACTTCTCCCCTCATCCTTAAAACTATGCATCCTAGTAGTTGACACCTTGGGAAAGACTGCATCTACCCTACCCATGCCATGTACTTTTATATACTTCTGTCAGGTTCCCCTCAACCTCTGACTCTCTAGTGGAGACAATCCGTGTTTATCCAACCTCTCTTTCTAGCTAATAGACTCCATTCCAGGCAATGTGCAGGTCAATCTCTTTTGCACCCTCCATAAGGCCTCCATATCCTTCCAATGTGTGGTGACCAGAACTGCACACAATATTTCAAATGTGGCCTAACTGAAGTTTTATACACCTGCAAACATGACTTTTCAACTTTTATACTCAATGCCCTAACCGATGAAGGCAAGCACGGTGTACACCTTGTTCACCACCTTATCCAATTGTGATGCCACTTTCAGGAAGCTATCGGCTTGGACCCCAAAATCCTCTATGTATCATTGCTCCAAAAGATCCTGCCACTTACTGGTACTTTCCTCTCACATTTGACCTTGCAGAATACATCACCTCAAACTTGGTAATAACAATGACTGCAGATGCTGGAAACCAGATTCTGGATTAGAGTGGTGCTGGAAAAGCACAGCAGTTCTGGCAGCATCCGAGGAGCAGGAAAATTGACGTTTCGAGCAAAAGCCCTTCATCAGGAATACGCTTTTGCCCGAAACGTCGATTTTCCTGCTCTTCAGATGCTGCCTGAACTGCTGTGCTTTTCCAGCACCACTCTAATCCAGAATCACCTCAAACTTGTCCATATTAAACTCCATCTGCTATTTCTCCACCGACAAAGTTTCAATTGACCTATACCCTGCTGTATCCTTTGATTACCTTGTTCACTATCCACAATTCCACTAACTTTCATGTCATCAGCAAACTTACTAATCAGACTATCTACATTTTCATCCAAATCATTAATATATATTACAAACAGAGGTCCCATCACTTTTCCTTGCAGAACACCACTGGTCACAGACCTACAGTCAGAAAAACACCCCTTCATAACTAACCTCTCTCTTCTATGACTCAGCCAGTTTTGTATTGAACTTGCCAATTCATCACAGATTCCATGTGATTCCATCTTCTGAACTGGTCTACCTTGAGCATCCTTTCCAAATGCAAAGTCCATGTCACCAAATCCACTATCGCACTCTCAATGAATTTTGTCACATCCTCCAAAAATTCAATCCATTTTGTTGGACAAGTTATCCCCTGCAAAAAACCATGCTATCCCTAATAAGTCCATTCTTCTCCAAATGTGAGTAAATTCTATCCCAAACATTCTCCTCAAATAATTTCCTACCACAGATGTAAGGCTCACTGGCCTACAATTTCCTGGCTTATCTTTGCTGTCTTTCTTATACAAAGGAATAACATGACTATTACAACTGGGACCTCAGCTGTGGCTAAAGATCTCTATCAAGACGTCAGCAATCTCCTCTCTTGCTTCTTTCAGTTTCAGGAATTTATCCCATCAAGCCCTGGGGACTTAGCTACTGAACTTGCCATCATTATCTTCTCTCCTCACAGGAACATAGAATCCTTATAGCACAGATAAAGGTGCTCCAGCTCATCAAGTCTACAACACTCCTCCGAAGAGTATCCTACCAACCCCAACCCCGCAATCCCACATGTACCATGGTTAATTCATCTAAGCTGGACACTGAGGCAATTTAGCATGACCAGTCCATCTAACCTGCACATCTTTGCAGGGAGATAAGTCCCATGGCCATGTTGGCTTGCATTCTAGGATCCTTTAAGAAATAGCTAGAAATAGATAGTGGATGCATTGGTTGTAATTTTCCAAACATCTTCGGATTCTGGAGAAGTACCAGACATTTGACAAATTATCAATGTGACACCCACATTCAAAAATGGAAAGAGGTAACTCTAAGCTGATTAGTCTAAAGTCTGTTGTTGGAAAAATCTAGGAATTGATTTTTTAATAGATATTTTTATTGAAAATTTAAGATATTTTTACAAGTTTACAAATAAAAACAAACCCAAGTATAAACATTGATATACAATTAAACCTTAAATAAATAATAACCAAAATTTATCAAACAAAAAAAAGATACCTAGAGAAAAAAACAAAACTCAACTAATTGCTAATCTAACCTACAACTAACCAGAGTGTATAATTAAGTCTCTTACATTATCCAAAGAAGAGAAAACAAAACCAACAGTTAACACAGAAATTGGGTAGTGAGATACATGCTCGGAATGTATTAACATCAAATCGTAACAAAACCCGTATTCATGCGGGATTCATCTCCCAAGGGGCCCCGGACCAGCCAGGTTCGCCATCTCAATTAAATAAAAGCCCTTGTTAGGATAGCCGAAATATCTGGATTGATGTAATTCAAGAAGGGCTGCCATATTTTATGGAACAATGCGGTCTTTTAGTGCACCATATTTGTAAAGAAGTCAAGGGGAATACATTCCATGATTAATCTGTGCCAATTCGAAAGTCCAGGGGGGCCCTCAGCCACCCAGTTTACCAAAATATTTTTCTTTGCACAGAAAGAGAGAATAGAAAATAATCTCTTCCCGTGCATATCCAGGGAGG
>NC_057728.1:68685446-68696569 GCF_004010195.1 Chiloscyllium plagiosum | reverse complement strand
TTGAGAAATCTCGAGTTCCAGCCAGATTGATTGTGGATCAGACAAGACCCAATCAGCTATGTAACTTAATAGGGAACTTAACTGATATTTCCTAAAATCTGGGAAATCCAATCCTCCCCTTGCCTGTGGAAGCTGTAGCTTCTTCAGCTTAATGAGGGGCTGTCTGTGATTCCAGATAAAGGAACCCAACCAGCCATATCATTTACGTAGAGCCAACCTCGGCAGCATCACCGGAAGCATTCTCATAGGGTATAGGAGACGGAGCAGGACATTCATTTTAATTAGTGCTATTCTACCCAACCAGGAAATTGGAAGGTCTCCCCATCGCTGGAGGTCCTGCCTTATCCTTTCCAGTAAATGCACAAAGTTAGCCTTGTATAACTGACCAAATACTGGGGTAACAAAAATGCCTAAATATAAGAAACCCTCCAGGGACCAACAAAAGGGAAAGTGGGATCCGTCCACAAAGTGGGGTATCATAGCAAGGCCACCCATTGGCATAGCCTCCGATTTTGAGAAATTAATTTTATAGACTGAAAATACACTAAATGTATTAATAACTTGGATTAAGTGAAGCACGGACATCAGGGGATTACTGAGGAATAGAAGAACATCATCTGCATAAAGAGTAACTTTATGTTTACCTGTACCAATCCTCGGGGCCGTTATATCAGGATCAGCCCGTGTAGCTTCGGCTAGTGGCTTGATTATTAGCGCAAATAGCAATGGCGAAAGAGGACATCCCTGACGGCAGCCCCTATCCACACTGAAGCTATCCGAGCCTAATCCATTGGTAATCACAACTGCTTTGGGATCATTATACAATGTTGAGACCCATTTGGTAAACACCTTTCCAACGCCAAACCTTTCCAATGTGTAAAACAAATATGACCATTCAACCCTGTCGAATGCCTTTTCCGCGTCTAATGAGACTACTACTCCTGGTCTCTTTCCCTGATGGCAGGCTTGAATCACATTCAAAATCCTTCTGACATTATTGGATGATCTACGGCCCTTAATAAACCCCATCTAATCCTCCTTTATGATATGTGGCAGTACCCTTTCTATTCTCAATGCTAACGTTTTAGAGAGGATTTTAAATTCTACATTTAGCAAGGATATTGGTCTGTATGACGCCCAATCTTCTGGGTCCTTTCCTTTTTTAAGGATAAGAGAGATATTCGCCCCTTTGAGCAAAGGCGGGAGACAGCCATGGCTGTATGAATAGTTGCTGTGGTTCTGTTCGCCGAGCTGGAAGTTTTTGTTGCAAACGTTTTGTCCCCTGTCTAGGTGACATCCTCAGTGCTTGGGAGCCTCCTGTGAAGCGACACGACCAGCTATCCCTAGTAGCCACACACGCAGACGACAAGCAACATGAATTTGACTGGGACAACACTACCATTATAGGGCAAGCGAACCAAAGAACAGCCAGGGAATTCCTAGAAGCATGGCACTCATCCACAAACTCCATCAACAAACACATAGACCTGGACCCAATTACCGGCCACTACAGTGGACAGCTGAAACTGACAACCGGAAGCGGCAGGGACAGGCCACTATAAATGCCGGAGGAAACACCACAGAAGCGCTTCACAGGAGGCTCCCAAGAACTGAGGAGGTCACCTAGACAGGGGACGAAACGTTTGCAACAAAAACTTACAGCTCGGCGAACAGAACCACAGCAACGAGCACCCGAGCTACAAATCTTCTCACAAACTTTGTATGAATAGTTGTACATATCCATAAGTGGACCAGCCAATATTCCTGTAAATTCTTTATAGAATTCAGCTTGAAAGTCGTCTGGGCCGGGTGTCTTACCGCTCTGAAGTTGCTTGATTGCGTCAAGTATTTCTTGGATTGTTAAGGGAACATTCAAGACCGATATCTGTTCCGGAGTTAGGTCTGGAAAGGTCAGGTTTTTAAAAAATGACTGCATCCTCCTAGTCCTGTCTTTGCAATTCTGCGATTTATATAAATCAGAATAAAATTTTCTAAAGATTGCGCTAATCCTTTTATGATCATGAGTCAGAATACCCGTACTTTCCTTGATAGACGTGATAGTTTGAGGGGCCTTCTTTTTCTTTGCGAGAAATGCTAAATATTTACCAGGTTTATCGCCAAATTCATATAACCTTTGTTTTGCAAATAATATTTCCCTCTTAGCCGTTTGGATTAGCGTGATGTTTAGAGCTGTCCTAAGGGCCGTAATCCTTTGTAATTTGATAACAGAAGGTCTGTCAGCGTATGCTGTTTCAGCCGCTTTTAAGCGAGCTTCGAGCAGACACTGTTGTTCTCCCTTTAATTTTTTCTGGGTCGCTGAGTAGGAGATGATCAAACCTCGCGTGTAAGCCTTGATGGTCTCCCACATCATTGATGGGTTGCTAGCCGTACCCAAATTAATTTCTAAAAAAGTTTTAAATTCTTGAGAGAAGTACTTTACAAATTTACTACCTTTCATCAGAAAGGGGTCCATATGCCAATGTCGGGGGAGATGTCTCATTGTTCCTCACCTTGATTTCCATATATACAGCAACATGTCCTTGATAATTATGTACCTGTCAGGCAGGAAGGAAAGGGTCGTGCGAGGGAGCCTGAAGACATCTCCATACATCTACTAATCCTAATTCTTTGTTCAAATCTACCAATTGTCTAGATCTGGGAGATATTCCTGCAGTACTCTTGGGAATCTTATCTATTTCCAGGTCCATAATACAATTAAAATCTTCCCCTATAATTGTATGACGAGCACCGAGAGCCATCAATTTTGAGAAGGCTTCCGTTATAAATTTTGTATTGCCTTGGGGCAATACAAATTTAAGATCCCATATTCCTCTCCATTCATAAGGGCTTTAATCAGAATATATCGTCAGATACATCTTTTATCTGATTTAGGATTTTGAAAGGGAAATTCTTCCGAATAAGAATAACAACTCCCCTGCTTTTTGAGCTGAAAGAAGAAAAAAAGGCCTGATCAAATCCACCCTGTCGTAATTTCAAGTGTTCTTTATCCAATAAGCGTGTCTCCTGTAGGAGAGCTATATCGACCCTTTCTTTCTTGAGGTTTGATAATATTTTCTTCCTTTTGATTGGTGAATTACTACCCTTGACATTCCAAGTGCACCACTTAACCGACTGATCAACCATAATCGTCCGGGCAAATCCGAAACCCCTCTGGAGGGGAAACCCTATCCATGACATCCAAGCATAGAGCATATAAAACTTACAAAACTAAAGGCTCTTTAATACACTCACATCGATATAATAAAAAACTATTTCTAAATAAAAAAAATATAAAATGTATTTAAATGGAGATTTTCCCCCTTGTTCCCAGGAGGTAGCACTTCTTTTCCAACAGTCCATCGTATCCTCTCCCAACCAGTGCCCCACCCTTGACCCAAGCGCTCCTTGATAGGATGAAGAATTCAAATATACTACAGAGTTAACAGTGAGCAGCCTACCTTCCCCCTACCCCCACCAACACCTGGATATATTTGGTAATGTTAATACCATGTATATACATATATAACTATAAAATTACAACCTCAAAAAGTAATAATTAAATATAATAATACAAAATAACAGGGGAAAACAAACCTGCTCCTAAAGACATAAATAAAACAGGATAAGGTAACCACCTCCCCCCACCAACATTAACTAGACCCCCTAGTCTATATATATTAAAAAAAAGGGAGAAAATCGCTAAGTAGAGAACAAATAAATAAATCCCTCTCCCCAACCCCCGAAGATAATATTAAACAGTAAGGTAAAAAAAGGGATTAATATTTAAAAAAGGGGGATGTAAACCAGAGTGGGGGGAGAGCAAAACGACATCAATTAACTCTTACAATTTATCTAAGAAAGTCCAAAAATTCCTTGGCCTTTTCCGGCGATCCGAAGTTATACACGAACCCTTCAAGGTTAAAGCCTAGCGTTGCTGCGTAGTGAAAGGAGTTCTGAATATTTAAGCCTCTTAAACACTTGTTCGCTTCATCAAACACCTTCCTCTTTCGGACCAGAGCTGGGGAAAAGTCCTGGAATAACATAATCTTGGATCCTTTATAAATCATGGTTTGGGGATCTTTCCCAAGATTTCTGGAAGCTTCTAAGAGTATCTGCCTCTCCTTGTAGCTCTGCATCCGGAACAGGACCGGGTGGGGGCGCTGGTTCGAGTTGGGCCCGCGTATTGCAACCTGGTAGGCCCATTCCACCCTTACCTGGCCTGATCCAGCCTCCAGATTTAAAAGCTGTGGAAGCCACTGCTCGAGGAACACTGTAAGCTGGCCTTCCTCTTCCCGTTCGGGATGGCCCAGCAAACTCGCTGTTTGAGAGTCCGGACCCGATCCACGGCCGATTCAGCTGTGGTTTCGGAGGTCACTGCCTTTAGCTCCGCCCCTCCGACTTGATGCTCAATTTCCTTGATGTCTCGGTCATGTTTTTGTAGCGCGGCCGAGAGTGAGTCCCATCGGTTCCGGGACTCTTCGATGAAGGCGTCGATCTTCGTATCGAGTTTGGAGATGATTTCCACAAGGCTCGCCACTGTAGGTAAGTCCCTGGGGCGGCTGCAGAAGCCTCTGCTGCAGCTGGAGAGGGTGGGGAGGGGTTCCTGCCTGCTGAGAACTGCGGGCTCCCTTCCCTTTAGTCATTTTTATGGAGATTAAATTGTTTAAATGCAGTCCTAAGCAACTAACTACATTAAGTAAAAACTATTTTGAATGATTTGGTGAGTGTGGTGGGGTGGGTGACCCATTTTGCCCAGGTCTTGGGAGGAGCACTATAGACTCAGACTTGCTGGGTCGCCGCCATCTTGGATCTCCCCAGGAATTGATTATTAACGAAGTAATAGCACCACATTTGGAAAATCATAACCTAATCAAGCAGAGGCAGCATGGGTTCGTGGAAGAAACAATATGTCTAATTTATTAGAGTTTTGAGAATATTGACCAGAGTACAGGGGAACCAGTAGATGTGTTGTATTTCGACTTCCAAAAGGCTTATGACAAAGTTCCTTAAAAAGGTTAAGTCACAAGCTCATAGACCATTGGTGTGGATAGAGAATAGGCTGATGGGCAGGAAACAGCAAGTGGGAATAGGGGTTTGTTTTCAAGGGGAGTTCCACAGAATTCAGTTCTGGGACCAGAACTGTTTGCAATGTATATTAATGATGTGGGGAAGGAAATGAATGCACTCTAGCCAAACTTTGAAGATTCCACAAAAAATAGGTGGAAAGGCAAGTTGTGACAGGGATACAAACAATTTACGAGAAAGATAGGGCGGGTAAGTAGACAAAAAAGAATTGGCAAATGGAGTATCACGTGGGAAAATGTGAAGTTATCTATTTTAGAAGGGAGCATGAAAAAAAACTCATTTAAATGGAGAAAACTGCAGAAAGCTACGCCACAAAAGGGACTGGTGGTACATGTACACAAAACACAAAGTTAGCACACAGGTGCAGCAGGTATTCAAGAAGGCTAATAGAATGTTGACCCTGATTTCAAGAGGTTTGAAGCATAAGAATAGGGAAGTCTTCCTGGACCTGTACAGGGTGCTGTTGAGACCATATCTGGAGTACTGTGAGCAGTTTTGATCCCATTCAAGGAAAGATAACACTTCAACAGAAACTTCAGAATCAGTTCACCAGGATGATCCCTGGTACAGAGGAATTGTCTTATGAGTGAAGGCTAAGCAGGTCTACTCACTAGAGTTTAGAATAATGAGAGGTGAACTAATCGACAAACATAGGATTCTTCATTGGATGGCACAGCACGGTCGCTCAGTGGTTAGCACTGCTGCCACAGAGCGCCAGGGACCCGGGTTCAATTACAGCCTCAAGTGTCTGTCTGTGCAGAGTTTGCATATTGTCCCTGTGTCTGCATGGATTTCCTCCCAAAATCCTTGGATGACAAGAACAGAGGAACTTCTCGTCAAAAGGAAGAAGGTAGCTTATGTAAGGTGGAGGAAGCAAGGATCTAGCACAGCTTTAGAGGATTACAGGCTAGCTAGAAAGGAGCTCAGAAATGGACTGAGGAGAACCAGGAGGGGGCATGAATAAGGGTTGGCAAGAAGGATTAGGGAGAATCCTAAGGCATTTTACTCATACGTGAGGACTAAGAGAATGATCAGGGAGAAGGTAGGGTCTATCAGGGATAGCGGAGGGAACTTGTGCATGGAGTCTGAGCAGATAGGAGAAGCCCAAAGTGAGTTGTTTGCTTCCGTATCCACCAAGGAAAGGGAACTTGTTGTGAATGAAAACTTAGAGGAGCTGGGAAATAGTCTTGACCAGATCAAGATTTGATGAAGTTGATGTGCTAGAAATTTTGGAAAACATTAAGATTAATAAGTCCCCAGGGCCAGACCAGATTTATCCTAGGCTGCTCCGGGAAGCGAGAAAGAAGGTTGCTAAGCCGCTGGTGAGGATATTTGCCTCCTCATTTTCTACGGGAGTTGTACCGGAGGATTGGAAGGAGGTGAGTGTTGTTCCTCTTTTCAAGAAGGGTAATAGGGAAATCGCTGGCAATTACAGACCAGTCAGTCTTACGTCTGTGGCCAGCAAAGTTTTGGAAAGAATTCTGAGGGACAGGATTTATAACTATTTGGTAAAGGATAGTGTGATTAAAGGCAGTCAGCATGGCTTTGTGAGGGGCAGGTCATGCCTCACAAATCTTATTGAATTCTTTGAGGAGGTGACAAGACAGATCGATGACGGTTGAGCAGTGAATGTGGTGTATATAGACTTCAGCAAGGCATTTGATAAGGTTGCCCATGGTAGGCTCATTCATAAAGTCAGGAGGTATGGGAGACAGGGAGATTGGGCTATCTGAATTCAGAATTGGCTGGCTGACAGAAGGCAGACAGTGGTTGTAGATGGAAAGTATTCTGCCTGGAGGTCATTGTTGAGTGGTGTCCCACAGGGCTCTGTTCTTGGGCCTCTGCTCTTTGTAGTTTTTATAAATAACTTGGATGAGGAGGTTGAGGGGTGGGTTAGTAAATTTGCAGATGAGACAAAGGTTGGAGGTGTCGTCGATAGTATAGAGGGCTACTGCAGGCTGCAGCGAGACATAGACAGAATGCCGAGCTGGGCTGAGAAATGGCAGATGGTGTTCAACCTGGATAAATGCGAAGTGATGCATTTTGGAAGGTCGAACTCAAATGCTGAATATAGGAGTAAATACAGGATTCTTGGCAGTGTGGAGGAACAGAGGGACCTGGGTGTACAAGTACATAGATCCCTCAAAGTTGCCACCCAAGTGGATAGGGTTGTTAAGAAAGCGTATGGTGTTTTGGCTTTCTTCAACAGGGGGATAGAGTTTAAGAGCTGCGAGGTTTTGCTACAGCTCTACAAGTCCCTGGTGAGGCCACACTTGGAATATTGTGTCCAGTTCTGGTCACCCTACTATAGGAAAGATACAGAGGCTTTGGAGAGGGTGCAAAGAAGGTTTACCAGGATGCTGCCTAGACTGGACGCTAGCCTTATGAAGAAAGGTTGAATAGGCTTGGATTTTTCTCTCTGGAGAGAAGGAGGAAGAGAGGAGACCTGATCGAGGTATACAAAATAATGAGAGGAATAGATAGAGTAATAGCCAGAGACTTTTCCCCAGGGCAAGATTGACTGGTACGAGAAGTCATAGTTTGAAGGTATTAGGAGGAAGATACAAAGGAGATGTCAGAGGTAGGTTCTTTACACAGAGTTGTGAACGCATGGAATGCGTTACCAGTGGTGGTGGTGGAAGCAGAGTCATTAGGGACATTTAAGTGACTGCTGGACATGCACATGGATACCAGTGAGTTGAGGGGTGCGTAGGTTGTTACTATATTTTTTTACAGATTACGGATTACATTACAGTGTGGGAACAAGCCCTTTGGCCCAACAAGTCCACACCGACCCACCGAAGCGCAACCCACATACCCCTGGGCGGCACGGTAGCACAGTGGTTAGCACTGCTGCCTCACAGCGCCTGAGACCCGGGTTCAATTCCCACCTCAGGCGGCTGACTGTGTGGAGTTTGCACGTTCCCCCTGTGTCTGCGTGGGTTTCCTCCGGGTACTCCGGTTTCCTCCCACAGTCCAAAGATGTGCAGGTCAGGTGAATTGGCCATGCTAAATTGCCCGCAGTGTTAGGTAAGGGGTAAATGTAGGGGTATGGGTGGGTTGCGCTTCGGCGGGTCGGTGTGGATTTGTTGGGCCGAAGGGCCTGTTCCACACTGTAATGTAATCTTATCTATGTAACCCCTACATTTACCCCTTACCTAACACTACGGGCAATTTAGCATGGCCAATTCACCTGCACATCTTTTGGACTGTGGGAGGAAACTGGAGCACCCGGAGGAAACCCATGCAGACACAGGGAGAATATGCAAACTCCACACAGTCAGTCGCCTGAGGCGGGAATTGAACCCGGGTCTCTGGCGCTGTGAGGCAGCAATGCTAACCACTGTGCCACCATGCCGCCCACAACATTTTACATTAGGATTAAATCTCGACATAACATCGTGGGCCAAAGGGCCTGTCCTGGGCTGTACTTTTCTATGTTCTATATGCAAGTTAGGTGAATTGGCCATGCTAAATTGCCCATAGTTAACGAGTTTGGAAAAGATTTGTCACTCAGGTTGAGGTTCTGGATGTAAGTTTGCTTGCTGAGCTGGAAGGTTTGTTTTCAGATAGCCCATAGTGTTCAGGGATATATAGGTTAGGTGCATTTGTCTGGATTATTCTTTGGAGGGTCAGTGTGGACCTGTTGGGTCAAAGGGCCTCTTTCCTCACTGTAGGGATTCTCTGATAATGGGTAAATGCTGAAAGGATATCTTTCTTCGTGAGAGTCTAGCACCAGAGCACACTGTCTCAGTTATAAAAGGGTGACAATTCAAGACTGATATGAGGAAGAATTTCTTCTGAGGGTTGAGTGTCCTTGGAACTCCTTGCCATAAAGAGCTGAGTGTGCAGAGTCGTACAGTATAAAGATGGTAGGCCAAACCCGGTCTATCCAGTCTCTCCTCATAATGGAGACTTCCAATTCCCTGTGCATCTCCACGACACCCTCTCCAGCACAATCATGTCCTTTCAATTGTGTGGTGACCAGAACTGCACACAGTCTTTCAATTGCAGCCTAACCAATTATAGTGGTTGGAATGAAGACCAGGTGGATCTCACTGACTAAGACATCCTTGGCTGGGGTTGTTAACCTGAGCCAATTAGGTAGCCCTGGCTAAAAAAGACCGACAGGAAATTCAGAAAGTCTCCTCATTCTTGGGATTGGCACTGAGTTGGCTGTTCCGAAACCATACACTGTGCATGTGTAAATAAAGAGTGACTGGATGATGAGATACTGGTCTCTGCACAGTTATTTCCATGGCGATGAGAGAAACTTCATTCACAACAGTCGTCCTTGAGATGGAGCAAGCATTTCAGGCATAATACCTTTATTTGGGAAGCTGGGCTGGTTCGATCCTGCTGAAGACTGCGTCCAGTATGTAAAAGAAAGGTTATTTTTTTCCCGAGCAAATGACATTGAGGCAATCCTTCTGACTGCTTGTGGACCTGCAGTATTTTCAGTTATTAAGAGTCTAACTTTCCCCAAGGCACCAGATACTAAATCCTTGCAAGAGTTGATGGATTTAGTCAAGGAACACAAGTCCTCTCTAATTCTAAGATGCTATTTTAATTGGCAGCTCAAGAACCAGGGAATCTGTATCGGGATTTTTGACAAGGTTAAAAAAGTTGGATTTGGCATGTGGTTTTGGGTTAACTTTGAATGAAATGCTTGAGGGATTATTTGGTATGTGATGTAACCATGCAAAAGCACCTGCGAGCTGAAGCCCAACTGGCCTTCAAACAGGCATTACAAGTGGCTTTGTCTTTAGAAAATGTGTTAAGTGGAGCATGTGAGCATGTGATTGAGCTTGGGGAACACCACTTGAGTATAGGCAATCATGGAACCTCATGCAGGGTGTATCCTGAGCAGACGGCCTATAGGTCAGCCCATAGCAAAACCCAAAACAAAGCCAAGAGTCAGCCAAATGGCTAATATGTTCTACGGGATGTGGGCCAGCAAGCCATTGTAGTTGCTGCCAGTATGCGGACTCAAGACAGCAAAGGAGTACTACAAAGGCCTGTTTTCAGTAAAAGAACTCCGAGGTTGGTTTCCTGGGGAGTGTACACCCTAGAAAATTCACTATGTGCAGCTTGGAACAGTTAAATTGCTTAGCCCCATCCAAATCAGAACCAACAAAATGAAATGTCTGGTTAAACGGTAAACCAGTTCTCATAGAACATCGAACTGTAGAACATAAAGCCACGATGTTATGCCGAACATGATGCCAAATTAAACTAATTCCTCCTGCTTACACTTGGTCTATATCCCTCCATTCCTCGCATATTTATGTGCTGATCTAAAAAGTCCCTGAAGCCGCCCCCACTACCCTGGCAATGCATTCCAGACTCCTACCACAGTAAAAATAAAATTTACCCCTCACCTCCTCTCAACTTTCCCCCTCTTACTTTAAATGCATGTCCCCCAGGATTAGGCATTTCAACTCCAGGAGAAAAAATTCTGACCATTAACCCTATCTATGCATCTCATAATTTTATAGATTTCTATTAAGTCTCCTCTCAGTCTCTGCCACTCCAGAGAAAACAACCCAAGTTTTTTCTAGCTTCTCCTTATAGCTCATACCCTCTAGTCCTGGCAGCATCCTGGTAAACCTCTTCTGCACCCTCTCCACATCCTTCCTGTAATGTGGGGACTAGAATTGAACACAATATTCTAAGTGTGGCCTAACCAAGCCTTATAAAATGCAACATGACATCATGACTGTTGTACTCAGTTCCCTGACCAATAAAGACAGGCATGCTGTATGCTTTTTATTTAAAATACTTGCGGGACCATTTACTATAAACCCACAGAGAAAGTACCGAACAACACAGATGGCCTCCTTCTTCAAAGACCGCAATTTCCCCTCAGACGTGGTTGATGATGCTCTCCACCGCATCTCCTCCACTTCCCGCTCCTCCGTCCTTGAACCCCGCCCCTCCAATCGCCACCAGGACAGAACCCCACTGGTCCTCACCTACCACCCCACCAACCTCCAGATACATTGTATCATCCTTCGTCATTTCCGCCACCTCCAAAC
>NC_057728.1:68675978-68685000 GCF_004010195.1 Chiloscyllium plagiosum | reverse complement strand
AGATTATGTCCCAATACATGTGTGAATCTAACCGGAATGATGGTGTTGCTTAGTCCCGTGTGAATCTTCTTATCTGTATGTAACCAGAATGGAATGTGTTTTTTAGCCTTGCTCTGCTGTTCACATGAATGTTTATATCTGGAAAAGAGTATATCAGCTGGAAAAGTCTCCAGTTCGGTGAGTCTGCTCCGGGGTTACGTTTAACCGCCGAGCGTGGGTTGTTGGCAACCGCTCTACGAGAACTGACGGCTCCCAGTTTTTGTAACATGTAGAGTGAGTATAAGCCAGACCCGTTGTGCGACACTGCGGGGAATAAAATGCCCATATTCTAGCAGTCTCGCCTCTTGGTCGTTTGTTCTGTGTCAGACTACTCTCCTACGAACCTGACCTTGAGAATTTTTTAAAACAGACCTCCAGCCTCTTTTCCCAATTTCGCCGTCTCCGTCGCATCTGCTCAGGTAAGGCAACATTCCATTCCCAAGAATCCCAGATGTCCACCTATTTTGAACAATGTGCCTTTCCTCTTCTGTCTTCCAGATAGCCCTCCACTGCACCTCCTCCATTCCCCACTTCACTGCTCTAAATGCAGCCACCCAAACATAATAAATACAGGGTTCCAGTTATCCTCATCTTCCACCCCACCAGTCTCCGCATCCAACGTATCATCTACAAACATGTCCGTCAACTCCAATTAGACCCCACCACCAAGAACATCTTCCTCTCTCCACCCGTATATGCCTTCTGCAGAGACCGTTGCTTTCACCACTCCTTGATTTGCGCCACACTCTCCACCAGCCCTTGCTGCCTGCCGGCACACCACCATTCTCACCTCCATCCAGGGCCCCAAACAGTCCTTCCAGGTCAGACCTGCCTCTCCTCCAACCTAGTTTACTGCATCTGGCTCCACATCGGTGAGACCAAATGTAAAATTAAGGAACAGAGCATGACAGCCAGGCCACTTGGGCCGACCTGACCTCCCAGTCACCACCCATTTCAATTCTCCCCCCCATTCCCTCTCGAACATGGCCATCCTTGGCTTCCTCCATTGCCACAGCGAATCAGACCACAAGTTGGAGGAGCAATGCCTCATTTTCTACCCGGGGAGCCTACAGCCCGTAGGACTCAATATTGAGTTCTCCAATTTCAAGTAACCTCCCTTTCCATCCCCTGACTCCCTTTCCAGCCCCTCCTCCTCCCTTCCATTCCGTCTGATGACACTTTCTTCCAATCATCAACCGGAATTATTCCTCCCATCAACCAATCAGGCCATACCCCCTGCCAGTGTTCACCGAAAACTACCACACCAGTCCCCCTTCTCCACATCCAAACCTCTCCTCCCACCTTTATCTGCAACTCCCCTCACCCCCACCCCAGTCCTGAAGAGGGGTTAATACCCAAAACATTGAATTCTCCACCTCCTGATGCTGCCTGGCTTGTTGTGTTTTTCCAGCATCCTGCTAGTATACTTCAAACACAGAGATAAATAACTTTCTTAAACAAGGAAACAAGAAAGAAAAATGAACAATATTTCACTTGGTGAAATGTTTCATTACTTCTGGGGAAGATGCAGGAAAACAATATTTTACTTGAACTTGTATCATCCAACCACTTGAATCAGTCTTGAGTCTATCATTACCTGTACAATCTGAATTGTCAATTGCCCCCTAAGAGTCTGCGGGAAAGACAGGAACAAATATATAGACAGTTCACACAAAGGTATGTAAGTGTAACAATCAGGTAACTATACTTGGGGATTTGATACAAATATATTTCCTATGTCAAGTTGTGCAAGTTCCTCATCGTTCCTTTTCCTGAATTCCATGCCTCTGTTCCCCTTTTCCAGGAGTGAATACCAAACAGAAGTATTCATTTAACATGCTTCCAATATCCTGCGGCTTCACAAAAAGATTGCTCCCCTTCGGCTTGAATGGCCTTACTCTTTCCCTGGTTAACCTCTTCCCTTTAAATGTATTTATGAAATATCTTAGGAGTTTCTCTATTCCTGTTTACAAGTCCTTTCTCATGCCCTCATTTTGTTCATCTAAATGCCTTATTAAGTTTCCTCTTGCACTTTCTGTTCTCCTCTAGGGTCACAGCTGACTTGCTCCTTTTGGACTTGCTAAACTCCATAGTCTTCTCCATTCTCCAGCCCTGAATTGTCTGAGGCATCCATGATTCCAGGAACTTGTTCCTTTTATATCTCCTCTAAAGAGTACATGTTGGACCCGGACTCCCCCCCCCCCCCTCCATTGTTCCACTGTAGACTTCACTGCCTACTGTGGCCTGATCTTATGTATTTTTTTAAAATCTGCCTTCCCTCCAATCCAATGTCGTCTCTTGCATGCCATTTTTTATTTGTACAGAACAAATTTGAACAGTACTGTATTGTGGTCGCTATCACCTAAATGCTCCCCCATTGCCACATCAAACGCTTGGAGAAAGTGAGGACGGCAGATGCTGAAGATCAGAGTCGAAACATGTAGTGCTGGAAAAGCACAGCTGATCAGGCAGCATCCGAGCAGCAGGAGAGTCAACATTTCGAGCGTAAGCTCTTCATCAGAGCTGTGCTTTTCTAGCACCACACCTTTTGTCACATGAAACGCTTGTGTGGCTTTGTTCCCCAGAATGAACACTGCACCGTCCCTTGTTGGGCCTTTTACATATTAATACAAAATGGATATAATTCAAGAAATCTGCCTCCTCTGACACACCCTTGTGGTCTATCTACATAGTTACTCTGCTATTTCACACAGACGCTTTAGGGGCCTATAATACTCTCAGTAAAGTAACTGTCTGCTTAACATTACTAAGTTCGACCCACAAAGCCTCATTTGAGGACCCTTCCAAGATATCACTTCTCATTATTGCAATAATTGACTCCTTAATTAATACTGCTACACCACTACCCTTTTTACACCCTCCTCTGTCACACCTAAAGATCCTGCAATGTTGAGTTGCAAGTCCAGCCCTTCCCTCAACCATGTTTCTGTAATGTTTACAATATCATTCTTCCAGATGTCAATCCACATTATTAACTCATCAGTCTTACCTATTACATTCCTAGCATTAAAGACCATCCAAGCTTGCCTGACTCTCTTGACACTCAAAATAGCTGAAGTCACTGACTTGCTTCCTTTGCCTGAGCATGATCTGTCTCTGTTTCATCAATATTCTGTGTACCCTTCCGCTGCCAGATCAGTTTAAACTTCTCAACAGCACCAGCTACCCTACCAGAAAGGATGTTAGCCCCAATACAGTTTACGTGTAGACCATCTCTTTTGTACACGTTCTGCATTCCCCAAAACGGTCCCAGTGATCTAGGTATCTTGCATCAACTCTTGAGCCATGTGTTCATCTGCCCTATTTTCCAATTTCTAAACTCACTAGTAAATGGTACCAGGAATAATCCAGAAACTAAAACCACAGCAATGCCTGTCTGCTCCTTCTTTTCTTCTTCCCCACCCATTGTACAGTCAAGCTGCTTGTGGGGCCAGAAGTTTGGGTCTTACTACATTCATCAGAGATACCAGCACCCTTATCAGCTTCCAAAATGGAATACTGGTTAGTGAGTGGGATCTGCCTATTCTTTCTGGCCTGTCTGGTGGTTACCCATTCCCTTCTTTCCTCTAGTCCCTTGAGGTGCAGTGTGACCACATTTTAAACGTGCTATGTACATAACTCTTAGCCTCACAGATGCACCACAGTGTCTCCAACTGCTGCTCAAGCTCCAAGACCCGGAGCCCCTGCTTCTGCAGCTGGGAGAACTTGCTGCACATGTGGTCATCTAGGCTTCCATACTTACAATTAACACCTTAGACTAGAATTATTTGTCTTATTTTGTTAGACTTCCTCCTCTATCATTAAGAGTATGGAAAGGTTAACTACAACAAAGTTGCCACTGCTCTAAATCTGTAAGATAAGAAATGGTTAACCATGAATTGTCAGGCATCTGTTACTCACCATCCTGGAGCCTTTCTCATGGCCTGAAGTAATGATGTCAAGAGGAGCTACACTAAAGATTCTTGCAGCATTCCTGCTGTATCTGCATCATGCTAGACTTATAGACTTACTGGTTACTGTGTCCCTGCCTCCCAACAATGTAAATATTGAAATGTTGCAATGCCAGGACCAAGCTCAAGGTCTCCTTCTCAATCTTGGAATATTTCTGTTGATGATTATTCAATTTGAGAAAACTATCCTATACATTTTTCTATCATCGCATCATCTGCTTTCTAGAATACAGCACTGATACCGCATCACTTGCGTCAATAGCCACCTTGAATGGCCTTGGGTAATTAAATGTGGCCAATACTGGGGCAGGGGTTTACACAGACTTCACACTTTTGAATGTTCTCCAATAGTCCTCCATCCACCTGAAATGTTCTGCACTTATTGAATAAGTCAGTGGAGCAACCATATTGCTAGAATTCAGTATGAACTTCTGATAAAAACACTCAATCCTAGGAATCATTGTATTGCCTTTTGTCGCTGGTTGGGAAACTCCCCAAAAACCTTTTGTTTTCACATCCCATGGGGCCATCTGTCCATGCCCAATGACATGGCCCAGGAGTGCAACAAGAGCTTTTGTGAACTCACTCTTAGCCAGGTTTATCACCAAGCCTGCCACAAGAAGACAATTGATCAATTCTGATAGAAGGAACATTTGCAGTATTTATGTGTGACTAAAAATCACCAAGTCATCGATGTACGCCACACAATTGGGCAATCCCAAATGATTTTGTTTGTCATTCTTTGAAATGTGTCTGGTACATTTTTCACAGCAAATGGTATGGCTGTAACCTGATGCTGTCTATTCAGTGAAATGAAAGCCAATGTTGTCATCCCTCATTTGGATACAGTATCCTCTGAATGAGTCCAATTTAAGTTGCTTATCCCACTTTCTCAAAACAGTTTCCAAATGTGGAATAGAATATGAATCAGACTTTATAACTGTACTGACTTTACAATAGTCCAAATATAATTGTTGGGTACCATCCGGCTTTGGCACCATTACTATGGGTGAACTGCAAATTAATTATGTTGTCTTTGAGTATGTGTTCAATCTCCTTTTGAATTTGTGCCAAATTTAGAGGGTTAAGTCTACAATGATTTTGATTAAGTGGACAGCATTTCCTATATCTACACCATCCATGATTAGATTAGTACTTCCAAGCTTATTTCCAAATATGATTGTGATAATGTTTTCAGGTCACTTCAATTTTACGCTGGAAAATAATTAAATAAATTATCTCAAATTTTAAGAATTTTCTTATTCCTGAAATTAAATTGAACAATGTTTCATTCAGAATCATCTGAACTTGGTTCTTCACTGTGTTGAATCCACAGTGTTTTCGTTCCCTATCAAAATACCTTTTGAGCATTCTCACATGACACATTATGAGATTTACTTCCAACTGATGTCATCAAGTAATTCACTTCACTCAATTTCCTTTTGATTTGATCAGGCCCACTCCACTTTGCTTTACAGAGGTTCACCTAGAAGTAACACTGTCTCCACGAGCAAAATTGTGGATTTTGGGTTTCTTGTTGGTTTCATGTGTCATCACTTTCATTGCTACTTTTAAATGCTGTCTAGCATACTCATCTGCTCTACTTAATTCTTAGCCTAAAACTTGAGAGTCCAAATATCTGGTCTCTGAACTCTGAAACTAATTAAGAAGAAATTGATAAGTCAATGGTTGTCTCACCTCATGCCCAAAACCTAATTGAAATGGACTGCTTTTGGTAGCTTCAATTGGTGCATCCCGAATTGCAAAAAGTATAAATGGAATTCTTTTATTCCAATCCTCAGGATAGTCTTGACTATGCGCCCTCAACCAGTCATACAACTTGATGAACTTCTACCCATTTCTCATCCACCTCAATATGTGATAGTCTCAATTTCCTCATCAAGACTTTGCTTATAAGACAGCAACATTCTGGGATACTCTTAGATTTTTCTACTGTGTAAGCTTTTTGATACAATGGCTTTAGTTTTTCATCTTTCTGTTGTAATTCAGCTAATTTCTCTGAACAAAAAATATTCATTTTGTCCTCCACCCTGTTTTTGTTTTTCTCCCAACCATTTGATCAAATATAGCCTCTGATAATTGAAGTTGAAAAATGTGGTGCTGGAAAAACACAGCAGACCAGGCAGCAACCGAGGAGCAGGAGACTCGACGTTTCGGGATAAGCCCTTCTTCAGGAATGAGGCTGGTGTGCCAAGCGGATAATTGGTGAATTCCTGAAGAAGGGCTTATGCCCGAAACGTCGATTCTCCTGCTCCTCGGATGCTGCCTGGCCTGCTGTGTTTTTCCAGCACCACATTTTTCAACTCTGGTCTCCAGCATCTGCAGTCCTCACTTTCTTCTCTGATAATTGAAGTTCAACTTCCTTGTCTTTATTCTTTGATTTCCCCTCCTGTTCTGCCTATAACTTTGTGACCTTGTCACCATAGAGTCAGGAAAAGATCCCAGGATATACTTCCTGTAATACCTCAGTTGCCTGATTTCCCACTGCTTTTCAAACACAATAGGCATCGCTCCCACCTGTGATCCAGCTATATCATTATCATAGATTAACTGTATTTCTGGAATCGAGAATGCTCTATTAGTCCTATCACTACTTCACCAATTATCTCTGGACTCTCTAACCTCAGTTTATAGACTGGAACACTGCTCTTCTCACCATGAATTCCACATATTATCACAGTTTCTGGCAATACTCTTCTTGAATTACATATCTCCTTATCTCTCACCAAAGATTGACCTACTCCCATATCTCTTAAAATCTTAATTTCTTTACCTGCTCCTCCTGGCATATGTAAGTAAACTGTACCCATGCCTTAAATAGATCTGGCTCTTCCTTCTCAATCTTCCCTGTTCAGGTTGTACAGTCTGGTGCAGCATTTTAGCTTTCACTGTGCTTTCCTTTACCGCTTCAACAACACTCACTGGCTTATCTTGATTTCCTAAACCATCTTAGAAGATACAGCTGTATAGCACAGGAATGGGCACTTCAGCTCACATTGCTGTGCCAAACGTGATGCCAAATGAAACCATTCCCTTCTGTCTGCCTTTGCTCCATTCATTGAATATTCAAGTGCTTATCTAAAAGTCTGGATCATTTCTGCCTCCCTCACCATCCCATCAGTGCATTACAGAGTCCTACCACATTGTGTCAAAAAAAAGGCCCCTTACATCTCCTTTGAACTTTCTCCCTCTCACCTTAAATGCATATTCCCTGGTATTAGACATTTCACCTCAGGGTTGACAGTCAGAATCTTTTCCCAATCTACACATCACAAGCTTAGAGACTTCTATCAAGTCTCCTCTCAGCATCCTCTGCTCCAGATAGAACAGCCCACGTTTTTCTCACCTCTTCTTATAGCTCATACCCTCTAATCCTCATAAAATTCTTCTATGCCCTCTCCAAACCTCCACATCCTTCCTGTAATGTGGCGACCAGAAATGAATGCAATACTCTAAGCGTCGCCTAACCAAAATCTTAAAAAGCTGCAACAGGACATCCTGACTCCTGTACTTAATTTCCTGACCAATAAAGGCAAGCATGCCATGTGCCCATCTTAGAAAAGTAACCATACTATATGCCTTCCTCATGATTCATCTAAACAACCAACACTGTGGCTTTGTATAAACTACTTTATTACCGTGAAAACACTTGACCTTCTCTAATTCTCTTTCATGGGTTTCTTTTCTCACTCTGTGGCAAACGATCAATGATTATCTCCATTTCCCTTACCACCTGAGGCTCTTTGTCCCTCGATTTCTAACATTCACAGATTGAAATTCATGTCAGAAGCCAAACTTTGATTTATGAACCAACTCAAACATCTGCCATTTCTGCTGCCAATCCTGCAGCCTTAATTAGTCACAGAGATGTATAGAAACAGACACTTTGGTCCAACTCATCCATGCCGACCAGATAACCCAACCTAATCTAGTCACATTTTCCAGCACTTGGCCCATATCATCTGGATGCCTTTTAAATGGTGTAATTGTACCAGCCTCCACCACTTGCATCTGGCAGCTCATTCCATACACGCACCACCCTTTGCATGAAAAAGTTGCCCCTTCGGTCCCTTTAATATCTATCCCCTCTCACCCTAAACCTATGCCCTCTAGTTCTGAACTCCCCCACCCCAGAGAAAAGACTTTATCTATTTATCCTATCCATGCCCCTCATGATTTTATAAACCTCGATAAGGTCACCTCTCATCCTCTCCCTGCAGCTCAAATCCTCCAACCCTGGCAACATCCTTTCGAATTTCGCAACATCTTTCTGATTGCACACAATATTCCACACGTAGCCTAATCAATGTCCTGTACAGCTGCAACATGATCTCTCAACTCCTATACTCAATACGCTGACCAATAAAAGAAAGCATACCAAACACCTTCTTCACCATCTTATTTACCTGAGACTCCACTTTCAAAGAACTATGAACCTGCACTCCAAGCTCTCTTTGCTCAACAACACTCCCTTGGGCCTTACCATTAAGTGTACAAGTTCTGCTCTGCTTTACTTTTCCAAAATGCAATACCTTGCATTTATCTAAATTAAACTCCATCTGCCACTCCTCAGCCCATTGGCTCATCTGATCAAGATCCCGTTGTAATCTGAGGTAAACTTCTACACTGTCCAGTACACCTTCAATTTTGGTGTCATCTGCAAACTTACTAACTGTACCTCCTAGGTTCACATCCAAATCATTTATATAAATGACGAAACGTAGTGGATCCAATACCCATCTTTGTGGCACTCCACTGGTCACAGCTCCACACATAGGTTGCCTTGCTGATGTTTGAGGGAAAAAGTGAGGTCTGCAGATGCTGGAGATCAGAGATGGAAATGTGTTGCTGGAAAAGCGCAGCAGGTCAGGCAGCATCTAGGGAACAGGAGAATCGACGTTTCGGGCATTAGCCCTTCTTCAGGAATGAGGAAAGTTGGTCCAGCAGGCTAAGATAAAAGATAGGGAGGAGGGACTTGGGGGAGGGGCATC